>NW_019268563.1:1746994-1779950 GCF_002738365.1 Cucurbita moschata
AAAAAAAAAAAAAAAAAAAAAAAAAAAAAAAAAAAAAAAAAAAAGACCTATAGAAACAAAAAATAATGTTGCAAATAATATTGCAGAATCACTATCGGGTTACATATTTAACAACATTTTCTAAAATATAGTCCCAAAAGTTGACATAAAAATGTTACGACGAATTGTAATTTTTTATCTAAAAGAGTTCACTACCAATTATATAATTCATTTTAAAGTTGAATAGGACAAAAAGTTGTATTTGTTGCAAGAGTGTTACAGACAAAAGATGTGACACTTGAGTAAAAGATGAGTACATGAATGAATCGAGACTACATTTGAATATGAGGGATCTGAATCGAGACTACATTTGAATATGAGGGATCCAAATGATAGGATGATTAAGAAAGACTTTAAAGGAAATGAAAGTTATTAACTATACCAACAAAGTGAATATGAGGGTTGGACGTGGTTTACTTGGAGTAATTCTATACTGGGTTATCTACTATGAATTTTCTTGGAATGCATGTGAGGACAAAATATGATGGAAATACTTATATTGGCTTTTAGGGATAGTCTTCACTCTTAAGAAGGTATGAGTAGTTAACGTGACCATGTCGCAGGCGATACAGAAGAATGTTGGAGCCATCAGGTGCCAAATCTGAATTCCAAATCCTAGACTTTGGTCGTTACCGAAAAAACTATAAATCATGCTTTAATCTCATTTTTTGAAGTGCACTTTGAACACATAATACAGTCACCAAATTTTGTACCTATAAGTGTAAATCTTAAATAAACTTAAAAAATACACTCAAAATCAACTTTGTAATTTGCTCAACCATAACTTCTTATTTAAAAAAAGAGTCGAGAGAGAGAAAATAATATTGAGTTTTTCTGGCGAGATCTGCAACCACGAACCATTGAACGAAACAGTAGAATCTGATGTCAAAACACCCGAGATATGCTGTTAAAGATATCCCTAACGATTGCACATCAACCTAAGGTACATTTTTTGACCTTTTCATACACATCGTCTTCGGTAAACAAGATCGAGGTTTTGAGTTTTCTAAAAGTTCATAGATTTGTGCTTATTGGCACTTTTAAGCAACAAAACTTTGGAAAAGGATGGAAGGAAGGAAAAAGAGAGAAAGAGTAAGAAAAAGGATGGAAATCGACGTCGCAAATGATGAACAAAAGAGAGAGAAACTTCACCGGAGAATCGCGCAGGAAATCAGACAAAGAAGAAAGGATCTGTCGGATCTAAGTCGGATCCATCTGTAATGATCTGAAATTTTCTACTTAATTTAAGGTTGCTACTGTATCCATATCATAAACATTGAATGTAGAAATATTTCATTTAAACTTTCATAAAACATAACTTGAAAATAATACGACTTCATAAAACATAACACTTCAGCTTAAAACACGATCATGGACTCACGTGTTTGAAAACAGTTTTAAAAATGGCACAATAAAAGACTAAATAAAATAAATAACCGTTTAAATAAGAAACATCCTATTCTAGCCTGAGTCTAAGAAAATAATACGATTACCCTATGCATGTGCCATGGTCTTGAGTTGCAATGTCGTCGTCAGACGTACAGGAATGCCTTGCTTTAACCTGAAATAGAGGTAGCACGTGACTTGAGTATTTTAAGAAATACTTAGTAAGTGACCCCACTATTCGGGTTAAATGCAAGAACATGCGAATGCAATTATGGGACCTATCATATCAGTCTATTTTTCCTATGACACTATTTTGATGGAAAGCTTGGATGTGTACCATATACTTTACACATAGCTCATAAGTGCGAGTATGGGCTCACTAGACAGTTCGCACACCACTGGACCTTTTTTTTTTTTATCGGGCGAGCCTTCTCTGGCAGCTCAACTTTGGCCGGACACCCATTAGAATTAGTAACCGTCATGACAACATTATGTAAAACATAACGATACTTCACCTGCCTAATGGATGTATGCGTCCGTACCCTCGTGATGGAATAGAGGTATCCCTCAATGCATGAGCACACATAATGCATGAGGTCCCAACATTTTTCCATTTTCATTATCATTTAATATAACCCCGCCAGCGTTCTGTACATATCATATCGTTTTTCGTATCATTTCTTATATCGTTCATCATTCATATCATATCATTTCTCATTCTTCAATTCTCATATCATATATAATACTAACAGGGTTATTATTTCATGTCATTTATCGTGATTTTGTGTCATTCATATCATGCTGTATACACACAATTGAGGAGACATAACATAACGTCCCATGCTTTTAACATGACATTTCATCATATACATATCATACCATAACATATTGCATCACAATATATCATATCATAAAGATGTCAATTTATCACATATCCGTATCATAACATATTTCATATCATTTTCATATGATATGACAACATATATATATCCGTCATTTATATATCATATCCTAATCATATCATATCGTAAACTCTTCGTGGTCATGTTGTTCCCTAACTTATCATAGCCTTAACGTTCTTCTACCTATCATAGTCATGTCGTTACATAAACGTACCTTAGTCATATCATCATAGGAACGTATCATAGCGCTATCATTCTATCTATCACACACTTATCCCTTTCTACCCATAACCTAACTAGGTTCTTTTAACAATCTCTCATATCCATAACACTTTGGTATGTAACCTAACCTTAACGCTTCATGAACGTATCTTACTCCTATCGTTACATTTCATTTTGTGCATCCTTCTCATATCCTATCACAAATATATCATTAAGCACATCGTACCGTGATTCTTATCATACAATTCACATATTATAACATATATATAATATATCATAAGCATATCGATCCACAAACAATTCACACATATCAATATATATATGACACGTGCAGAACCACATGACACATGTCAACATCAAATATAACCATGCCGATAGTAAGGTCACTTGTTTAGCTTAAGTCGTTGTCACGAATATATCCTTAATGAAAGATTAATTCCGTCCTTTGAAATCCAAGTCAACCTATGACATCATTTTCAAGTTTGAACTCAATAAAATTATTTCTCTAATTTACCTTGGTCCATTATTAAAAGTCTTGAAATGTTGTATATATATACATACATGTAATGCTATTTTCACTAAATATCTTATTTTCTATTATTACTAGGGAATATACTGTTACTAAACAAAATTTAATGGAGTTTATTCTCGTATAGTATTTTCGATTTTATTTTTAAATTGTGTTCACCAAATCTTTTCTCACTCTTCCCTCCTCGCTTCAGATTGTATAAATAGCTTTTTATTCCCTAAATAAATATTACTCCATTTATTTCCTAAATAGATACTATTGGCCAATTTTTTATTGTTTCGGATCTTACACATTTATAAAACTGGCTACAAAAATCTAATTAATTGGATACGGTAAAATGATATCGGATTATTACATGATTTGGTAAAATATTGGATAAAGGAAAGGAGATCTGATCCTAAATTAATTTCTTATGGAGAGATCCGATCCTAAATTCATTTCTTATGGAGAGATTTGATCCTAAATTAATTTTTTATAACCATAGCCGAAAAAGAAATATGAGATAAGATTTACAGTAATAACAAACGAGCATTTCTCTCCATGTAAATTTGCATCATAATCACATGCTAAAGTCATTTTACTTTTTCTAAAATCTAACCTTTTTTTTTTGGACGAACTGTGATATTCTTATCATGTAATAATCCCATCTCATTTTACCGTATCCAATTAATTATATTTTTTTTAATATCTTAAATAATATTTTTAGTTATTTATTTATTGATTTTTTTTGGCGTTTTTTTTAATAATTATTTTGATTTGTTTATTTATTTTTATTTTTGGACTATTATACCATCTGTGACCCGAGGCCCAAAACCCGCGTCTTCAGCTAGCCTAACTTGCAATGGCCCAAAACCCACAAACTGAAACCCAGTAAGCCATAATTTGTGAACCCGCGCCTCAACCCACACACGCGACCCTTCTGCAGCCCTCAAGCCTACTACCAATAAGCCCACGAACACCGCAGCGCAACTTGCAACCAGCAGCCCACCTGCAACCGATCGCGACCCGTCACCTGAAGCTGTCTGCACGACATGGCCCTCACTGGTGCTACCACATGTCCACTTGTGACAAAAACTAGCCCTCAGCTCTCTGGCTTGGCTTGACTTCCAATAGCTCCTCGGTTTTCAATTTTTGCCCCAGTTCCACTATTTCAACCCTCTCGAACCTGTTTTTAGCCCTAATTCAGGTAATTAAGGCCGTTTTAGAGCCGTATTTCACATCATTAGTTGATTTATTATTTTAATTGTGAAATACCAACGAAAGGTGACGAAGGGTATGATAGGAAATGAACCTCGAAAATGTTTGGAGCAGCTCTCGAGGAACGAAAGTTTACGTTAATTAATTAGGGAGAACTCCGGCTAAGGCCAACCAAGTAAGTAGTCTTACTATAGGATATGCTAGAAATTGTATGAATTACAATTTATGATTGTTTGAGATGATGTATGATGATGCATGCGATATTTATGTTTGCGGTGTATGAGTTATGATGTATGAGCTATGATTCTTGATGATGTACGTGATTTATATTTTGATGTATGATGTACTTGACATGATTGATGCACTTAATGGCGTTATGATGAGTATGATGTGTTTGCATGACGTTTATCTTACTTTGATGTTGCCTTCCATATTAAGCATGTTGTATGATGATGAGTGTCAGGTTACATCATGTCGATAGATCGACCTAGGACACAAAGAGCGTGAAAAATGATATTAATATAAATATCTAACAAGCATGCGTTACTTAATGTAACAAACAGAGGAGACTAGGGTTGTGTCAGAAGAGATGTTAGATGAGAACTAAAGGAACCTCATGCATGTTGTATGTACATAAGCATAGGGATACTTCCCCTTTTTGTTGATGAGTGCGAACACACACAGTATGATGATGAGGGTGTTCATGGGGAGCATGACACCAGGGATTCCACTGACCTCTGGACGTCGCTATAGACAGTTAGCTTGACCGTAGAGAATATAGAGGGTGTGCAAGCTGCCTGGGGATTCACACTCGTACGTGTGGGTTGTGTAGGGAAGTACTACCCATAATAGTCCGAACTAGAGGCCATCCCTATTATGAGATGAGATAGAGATAGAGATAGATCCCTATAGCATATTTTCATGTGATTGCATTTAGCATGACCCCTATAGTGGGGTCACTTATTGAGTATTCTTCGAAATACTCAGGTCATGTGCCAAATCATTTTTTAGGTAAAGAAAAGGTACCCATGTATGGATGATGACGACATAACGAGCAGAGACTGTGGCACGTGCATAGGGTAGATGCATATTTAAATTCTCAGTTAGGTTAGGATAGGTTGATTTGCATTTCATTGATTTAAATTACTTTGTATTTGTTTTTATTTTCTTTAAATTTCAGTATTTCATATTAAACACGTAAGACCATAGCTGTGTTTTCCAGAGATAAAGGATGTTTTAAATGTTTTCGACATTTATACTATAGATGATGTTTTCTTTTAAGATTTATATACCGCATTTTAGCAGAGCATGAGACTTTAGTAGCAACCCTGAGTAAGTAGAAATTTAGGGTCCTTACAGTTGGTATCAGGGCTCTAGGCTTTAGATTCTGTAGACTAGCTTACGATGTAGGCTTGACACGTTCCATGGTCCTAACGTCAATGTCCCGTCACCGTCATGTACGTCTTACATAAGATAAGAAAAGAGAAACATTTTCGAACTTACATGCATTCTTATGTTATTATTATTGAAATTGTTGTGGTATTTCATATATTTATTATAGAGTATGATGTGGTTCATAACATGTTGAGTGATTTTGTTTGCAATAAAATGCGACCTTAGTATATATATTTTATAATACATATGCATAGTAATAAGTGACCTTATCTTGGTTTCTAGAACCATGTCGCCCAAAGGACGCAGAAGAGGAAGACGAGGAAGGGGACTGCCCCCTATTAGAGGAAGAGGACAAGGTGAGGCTGAAGAGAGCCCAACCTCGAGAAAGATCTAAGATTGGGTCAGATGTAGGTATACCGCCACCAGTTGCGCTGTAATCCTTTGTGCCATCGCAAGTAGCACCTCTGCCACAAGCTACACCACCACAACCTGCTTCGCCACCACAAGCAAGCCGCACCTGAGGTTGCGCCCACAGTAGCTAGAGTAGACGCTACAACCAAACTAATGTATGAATCACTTCAAGCCTTAATCCAAACTCTGATAGTCAACCTACAAGCCACCCAAGAGGCCGATGCTTAGGCTAACACTCGTCTAACCCTCCGCAACCTACCAGAGGGGCAAATTGGTTGAAAGATTTTAAGAGGTACGACCTTGACCATATACTGGTACCTCAAAAGGATCCAAGAGAAGCCCATATGTGGATTTCAACTTTAGAAACCATATTTAAGGCAATGGGGTGCCCAAATAATCAAATGTCACCTGTGCGACATTTGTCCTACAAAAGGACGCTAAGGTGTGGTGGAGGAACAACAAAGAGAGCCTAAACTCATAAGGGGGAGCAATGGAGTAGAAACAATTTAAGGAAGCTTTCCTTAAACAATACTACTCTAAGGCAAAACGACTCAAGAGACAACAAGAGTTCACCCATTTGGTACAGGGCGAACTTATGGTAGAGAAGTATAACAGAGAATTCATGAGGTTGTGTGGACACAGAGCAAAAGATGACAGAAAAGTATGTACTGGGCCTGGAACCAAAGATCCGTTGCATGATGGAAGCTATTGACCCAAAAAGTTATGTCGAAGTCTTGAGAACTGCCAAGGCTTTAAAGAAGCCTTGATGAAAACAGTGAAAAAAGCCAGTGACATTTGGACGTGACTCAGGAGATTCAGATCGTCAACCATCGACACGCAAACCCTGCTATAACAACAGACCTACCCTAAGACAGAATTAGAGGTACCTTCCCCGACGCACTAATAGAAACTCCAGAAATCAAGAGGGTACCAGAGGGAGGGGAGAATTAGAGTGCAAAATTTATGGAAGAATGTACGGTGGGATGTGCATGACTGGTACTTGAGGGAGTTATCGATGTGGTCAAGAGGGTCACATCGCTATAAACTGCACAGCCAAGGACATTGAAACCCAGTCTAAACCGACTAGAGCAGTAGAGTAGACGAACGAACCGGTGCAATTGCAGCCTCAAGCTAGGGCTTACGCATCCACAAACAGGGACACTGGGAAGTCTGATACTGTGGTAACAGGTACACTATCCATTTTAGGTCATTAGGCTTTTACTTTATTTGACTCTGGTTCTACGCACTCTTTTATTTCTATGTCTTTTGTTGCACAAGCAGGGTTCGAATTAGAAGCTTTATTGCATGAATTGTCTATAAGTACCCCGACATGGGTAGATCTAGTAGCTAGAGATAGACTGTAAAGGCCCGCAATTTTCTTCTTAATTTAAGGTCGCTACTGTATACGTACCATAAACATTGAATGCGGAAGACTTCATTTAAATTCTATAAAACATAACTTTTATCTTAAAACACAACCATGGACTTACGTGTTTCGAAAACATCTTTAAAATGACACAACAAAAGAATAAATAAAATAAATAAGCGTTTAAGTTAAAAATATCCTATTCTAGCCTATGTCTAAGAAAATAAATACCATTATCCTATGCATGTGTCATGGTCTTGAGTTGCGATGCCGACGTCAGCCGTACAGGAATGCCTTGCCTTAACCAGAAAAATGTAGTAGCACATGACTTTAATTAGTACGTGACCCCACTATTGGGGTTAAATGCAAGAACATGCGAATGCAATGACGGAACCTATCATTTTAGTCTATTTTCCTACGGTACTGTCCTAACGGGTAATTTTGACGTGTATTATATACACTACACACAGCCCATACATGCGAGTATGGGCTTACCAGTCAGTTCGCACCCTGTTGGGCCACATTCCTTGTCGAATGAGCATACTCTGGGAGCTCCTTAGGCTGGATACCCATTAGAACTAGTAACTGTCACGACAGCACTATGCAAAACATAACGATCGTTGTCGTACAATTGGATGTACGTGTCCGTACCCTCGTGATGGAATAGGGGTATCCCCCCAAATGCATGAGCACATATAATGCATGAGGTCCCCAATATTTCTACTTTTATCATTAATGAATATAACCCCGCTATCATCTTTCATGCTTAACATGTCATTTCTCATTTTTCAGTCTATGTATCATACATAATCCTAACGGGGTTACATTTCATTTCATTTGTCATGATATCATGTCATTCATAACATGCTGTATGCATACAATTTAGAAAACATAACATAACGTTTCATGCTTTTAACATGTCATTTCCTAACATGCAATTCATACAACAATTGCCTCAATGGTCACACAAAACAATCTAAACATAACACATCACGTCACACTATATCGTATCATAACATGTCATATCGTAAACACTTCGTGGTCATATCATTTCCTAACTTATCATAGCCTTAACGTTCTTATACCTATTACAGTCATATCGTTATGTAAACATACCTTAGTCATATCATTAGAGGAACATATCTTAACGCTACCGTTCTATCAATCTATCACAAACCTATCCCTTTCTACCAATATCCTAACCATATTCTTTCATCAATCTCTCCTGTCCATAGCACTCCGGTATGTAACCTAACCTTAACGTATCTTACTCCTATCGTTACATTTCGTTTTGTGCATCCTTCTCGTGTCCTATCTCAAACATATCCTCGAACACATCGTACCATAATTATTATCATACAATCCACATATTATAACATAACATAAACATAATATAAGCATACTGATTCACAGATAATTCACACATATCAGTATATATGACACGTGCAGAACTACAGATACGTGGCAACATCAAATATAACCATGTCGATAGTAAGGTCACTTACCTGGCTAGCTTAAGTCGTTGTTACGAATATATCTTTAATGAAAGTTTAATTCCGTCCTTTGAAATCCGAGTCAACCTGTGTGAGCACATGACATCAGTTTCAGTTTGAACTCTACAAAATTATTTCTCTAATTGACATTTGTCCATGGTTAAAAGTCATGAAATGTTATATATCTATAATTATATTTTTATTCAAAATCTTATTTTACATGATTACTGTTGTTAAAAAAAATAAAAATAAATACAATTATTTCAAGTTATTCTGGGCATTACTACTCTTTCTATCTGTATTTACCCTCTCTATTTATCTTTTTCTCTATACTTAGTTTGTGGTTTTTAATTTCTTAATCTTTTTTTCTGTTGCCTTCTAATTTTGTTATATCTGTATTTACCCTCCCTATTTATCTTTTTCTCTATACTTAGTTTGTGGTTTTTAATTTCTTATTTTTTTTCTATTGCCTTCTAATTTTGTTCTCATGTATCCAAATTTTTAGTGGATCTGTGTTTCCAAATTTTTCCTCATCAGTGTTTACTGTTCACAAATTTTCTTGGTTATTCTATTTTTAATCTATTCATTTGGCTACTAATATAAATTTAATCTAATATTACTAATCTAATTTATTAGAATTCGCATAAATTGACATTTAGTTTCTAACTCAAACTAAATCATTGTAATAATTCAATGAATATCTAACTTGCCTGTGATTTCTAAAAAAAATAGGATAAAAGAAAATGAAGATTTAATATATATCTTTGATCAGATCTATCTTCAAGTAAATCTATGAATCTCAACTGCGTAAAGTCATTCCCATTTTTTTCCCTCAAATAAATCTGACCATTATTGTTTTTTTGTTTCTTTTTCTACAGCGTAAGGATGGGTTGAGGAGAGATAATTCTGGGGACGGATGAGAGATTAGTGGAGAGAAGGGGAAGGTTGTTTTTATTTATTTATTATTATTATATTAACTTTTTTTTTTTATAATTATTTTTATTTGGTTATTTGTTTATTTATTTTTGGGCTATCACATAAAGTAAATGACTAAGGAATGGTAGAGAACCAAATTATAAGTGTAGACTTGACCGTAGTAATCATGAACGACTTCGACATAACACTAGACATGGATTGACTAGTTGAAAATCGTGCTAGTATAGACTGTCGCAAAAAGAAAGTGGTATTCTCACCACAGACGTGTCCTAGCTTTAATTTTAAGGGCACAAGTTCCGGGACTACTCTAAAGGTAGTCTCGATGATGAAAGTAAAGAAGTTAGTCCAATAAAACAGGTGGGCTATATTAACATGTGTCGTAGATGTAAGAGAAAAAGAAAATACTCTAGATAATGTACCAGTAGTAAATGAGTTTCTGGACGTATTTTCAGAAGACGTACCAGGAATACCCCCTTCCCGAGTGGTCGACTTCGCTATCGAACTTGAACCGGGAATTAGACCTATTTTCAAAGCACCTTGTCGTATGGAGCTAGCGGAGTTGAAAGAACTCAAGGCGCAGTTACTAGACCTACTAGACAAAGCTTTCATTTGGAGTGCGCCGGTGTTGTTTGTAAAACAAATAAGACGGATTGATGTGTCTATACATCGATTACAGAGAGTTAAATAAGAGGACCATAAAGAAAAAATACTCTCTGCCTCGAATAGAAGACCTATTCGATCAACTCAGAGAGGCAACGATATGTTCTAAGATAGACCTTCGGTCAGATTACTACCAAATTAATATCAAAGAAAAAGACGTACCAAAGACAACATTTAGGACAAGTTAGTAAAAAGTTATTTTGGAAGTCTAAATCCATGAAAGTGTAAAAACTAAAATAGAATGAGAATCCAAATATATAGATTAAATTTGTATTTTAACCTATTTTTTTAAACCAAAAGATTTAGCAATCAAATTGGCATAGTTGACAAAATTACTGCAGAGTGCAGGCCAAAAGCAACTATGAAATATATGTATCTTTCTGTTTTTGATTAGTTTTATTTGTTGTTGAAGTTTGGAGTATGAAAACGATTGTAGGGCAGTTCAGTTATATTGTCAAATTTGGTGAATGTAATGGTTGATTTTGATCGATTTTGGTAATAGTGTAGGGTCTACCAAAGTATTGGGTTTGTTCAAATTTCAAAACATAGTTCCATTGATTTCTAATTTTCTTAAAAGGGCACAAGATTTGGTCATCTTGGGATAGAGAGACACGTTTTGAGACCCAAAGGGTGAAGGACTCCGATGAATCAAAGACCAATATCATGCATCATAATTGGGTACAAGAGTTAGTCGAACCCATATCCTTTGAAAAACAAATAAAAAGAAAAAGGAGTAAAACAAAGTCGGTCACTTTAATGAGAGTGAGAGAGAGAGAGAGAGAGAGAGAGAGAGAGAGAGAGAGAGAGAGAGAGAGAGAGAGAGAGAGAGAGAGAGAGAGAGAGAGAGAGAGAGAGAGAGAGAGAGAGAGAGAGAGAGAGAGAGAGAGAGAGAGAGAGAGAGAGAGAGAGAGAGAGAGAGAGAGAGAGAGAGAGAGAGAGAGAGAGAGAGAGAGAGAGAGAGAGAGAGAGAGAGAGAGAGAGAGAGAGAGAGAGAGAGAGAGAGAGAGAGAGAGAGAGAGAGAGAGAGAGAGAGAGAGAGAGAGAGAGAGAGAGAGAGAGAGAGAGAGAGAGAGAGAGAGAGAGAGAGAGAGAGAGAGAGAGAGAGAGAGAGAGAGAGAGAGAGAGAGAGAGAGAGAGAGAGAGAGAGAGAGAGAGAGAGAGAGAGAGAGAGAGAGAGAGAGAGAGAGAGAGAGAGAGAGAGAGAGAGAGAGAGAGAGAGAGAGAGAGAGAGAGAGAGAGAGAGAGAGAGAGAGAGAGAGAGAGAGAGAGAGAGAGAGAGAGAGAGAGAGAGAGAGAGAGAGAGAGAGAGAGAGAGAGAGAGAGAGAGAGAGAGAGAGAGAGAGAGAGAGAGAGAGAGAGAGAGAGAGAGAGAGAGAGAGAGAGAGAGAGAGAGAGAGAGAGAGAGAGAGAGAGAGAGAGAGAGAGAGAGAGAGAGAGAGAGAGAGAGAGAGAGAGAGAGAGAGAGAGAGAGAGAGAGAGAGAGAGAGAGAGAGAGAGAGAGAGAGAGAGAGAGAGAGAGAGAGAGAGAGAGAGAGAGAGAGAGAGAGAGAGAGAGAGAGAGAGAGAGAGAGAGAGAGTTCCCAAATCAAAAGGAATTGTTTGTGAAGATGAAATGACTCATTTTTCTTGTACATATCAAAGAAAAAACACACATGTGGCCCCCTTTTCTTTTGGACTCCTTCATTTCCATCAATTTCATTGAACCTTCCATCATTTATTATTTTTATGCCTTGAGATTCCCTTTTTTTTGCCTGCTTTTTTCTCACTCTCTCTCTCATAACATAAGAAATATCAAAACTTTATCTCAAAGTTGAAATGAAACTTAGAAGAGGTATAATTCAACAAGAGAGTAAGAGCTTGAGAGAGAAGTTCAACGAAAATAAATAAAGGGGGCGTGAATGCAAATCGGGTGAAATCGGGTAAAACAATCTTCTATTTTCGTTTCTATACTTACTTTCTTTGTTAACCGCCAATTTAATTAAGTTCAAATTTAAATTGAAGTATGATATTTTATTTAAATAGTAAAAGTAATAATATAAATATAAAGTTGGTTTTGGAAAGTGGGAGTGTATAGCCATCATACCTCTTTTTCCCTTTGTTATTTCTTTATTGGATCTAACATTAGTCAATGTTTTTATGATTACTTTTAAACCCTTAGTTAGGACCATCATCCAACAATCATATCTTTCGTTTCTATTCATATAACTTTTGTGTACATTAATATAATTTTATTTATGAAAATTAAACTTGTATTAGTTCCAACAATATGGAAAATCTTTTTTTTTTCCTTAAAAAAATCTAGAGTAAAATAAAATGTAATCGTATTCATGTGAGTAAATAAAATAGTAAATGAGTAGATAGGTGACCTCGCTATGGACAGTTTGTAGTGTAGAGTAGGTAGGTATCTAGGCAAGGCTGATGAGTGAAAATGGTAGGTTTATTTTATTTTTTATTTTTAATTTTTTGAGAAAGAAAATAGGAGAATTAGAGGGGTGTTTTCGCCCATTCAAATCCCAAATAAGAAGAAAACAAAAACAGAGTACGACAAGAGTTATAGTTTTCTGTGCCCACAAAGTGTCGAATGAAAAAGCTGCATGTGGGTTTGTCTATTACTTTATTTTATTTAATTATTATTTTTGTGATAGAGGGCTTATTGGTCACTTACACAGCTATCCATCCTCCATCACTCAATTTCCCTTTATTGGTCACTTACTTTATTATTAAACTTTGTGATAGAGGGCTTATTCACACTTGGGGTAATACTTTTCCCAAAATAACTTTTTGAAGGGAGGGTATGTGAATACACCGTCTATGTTGGACTATATGTGTACATCTATCATACAACATTAACGATGCATGCAATACTTTTTCATCATTTTGGCAGTTCGTTAAATAAAATATGGTATTCATAGACGATAGTCCCAACTCTGTAACGGTCAGATCTTGAGAGGTTTTATTATTAAAGATAAGAGGATCATATCTCCCGAGACTTTGTAGGTATTTTGCCTCTACCATCGTACTTGGGCTATGAGATGCTTGCGCTTTTTGGTCTATTGTCATGGTCTGCATCATTGCATGAAAAGTCTCCCACATCATGATACGACTCCTATTGGTGTCGCTGCTTATGTGTTAAGAATGAGAAATATAAATGAGATTAGAAGTACAAGGTTCATGTACACAACATTTAAATAGGATATAAGCTACCACTAATTCCTACAAATAAGTAAAATCTAACTAAAACTTGAAAATAAAATAATATATATAAAAATATACTACTAACAGAAAATAAATAAAATATACTACTAACCAACTTCTAAAAACAAACGAAAAAAATATTAACTTATTACTAATATCTAATATCTATTCCTTAACTAATTATTATACTACAAAATATATTCTCCAAATATTATGTTATTCGTGGTATCCTAAAAGATGTCATGGCTAGGCCTATCTAGCTCATCGAAACTTTGCGAGTCAGGCTCCTTTTATCCCTGCCTCGTACTTTGTGGTAAGGATATTTAGTCTTGAATTATGGTTTACCATATATATCATATTTGACCATTTATTACAGGAAAATATTCGGTATAATTTAAGATATTTAGTTTTTTATTACAATTTAACGTAGGTACCATATTTATTATGGGCAAATATCTAGACATTTACCTCGGGTGGCTTAACATAGGGATCATATTTTCACTTCTATTATAGGCAAATATCTTGTATCCATTTACTTGCTCTACCCATTTATTGTTCTTTCCATATCCTTTGTGATTTATTTGATTATCTAAATGATTATAAATAGAGAATTTTACATCATTAGCAAATATTCTCAGGGTATCAGAGATTTTTCGGTTTAGCAACCTCAATCCTTTATTTTCAATGGCTTAGGAATCTTCTACTCATCTTCTTCTCCACCACCACTGCTCGTTTTGAAGCCACAGGGGCAGTTTCCATGGCTGCCGTAGGCCGAGCCGATTGATTACTCTTCAGCTCCACCCTTTTGGCCTCAAAATCATCCTTCGCAGGCTTACCCTTCACCATACTCTGTCCATACAACCTCACCTTCTCTAACACAATCGGTTTCCCCTTAGCAAACACAGCCTCTTTCATTTTCTTCCCAATCGGTCCTTCATCCTTCACAGAAACCCTAAACTCAAGATCCTCATCAGCGTTCTCATCGAAAATATACAGAATCTCGACAAGCCCATCAACCTTACGTAGAGATTTACGTTTCAAATCTGGGTGTCGCATTGGTCTCTTCACCAACCAAGTTCTCGTCGCCCTCCTTCGCCCACTGTGGCGACTCTTCTAGCTTCAACACCGTTTTCGTCCCTTACTTCGCGAGACATGGCTTCATCTCTCCATCCATTGAAACTTCACCACTTGTTATGGTGCCGACTACTTCTCTTTATTAGTCAGTTAAAATATGCTCGAGATATTCTTAGTCGTGCTCATTTGCTTGATAGAAAACTAGTCCACAAGGCACAAATCCCACTCCATCTCCACCCCTATTTCTTTCTTCATCTAAGTCTGCTTTCTCAGTTTTTACCATCTTCTTTTTCTCTTGTTTCTTTCTTCTTCATAGCCACCATGGAAACCCTCCCTCTCTCTCTCTCACCCTTTTCTAGAGTCGTTGTCCTAATTTTGAAGCCTCTACCTTGTCTCTCTATAGTCCACACCTCATGATTGTTTTTCAACACTTGATTGTTAATGGTTCTTCTTTCTCCGTTTCCATACTCTCTCTTATTTTATTCCCATCCATTTTTAACTGCAATTTCTATATCTTTCAATGTTGGATTGGCACGAATTTTGATGAGAATTTTTCATTCTCTTTTTTGTTCTATTCACGGCTTAATCAAGGCCCTTCCAATGACCCTCTCTCTATTCTCCTTCTTCCTCTCGGTTTCTTCCTCCTACTTTATGGGTTGGACATATTTTTGTCGGAGTCAAGGTAGCATCGCCACTGACTAATGATTGTTAGATAAATCCTAGCGGAAAATCATTCCTATTTGTAGTTCCTATTTAACTAGTTAAAAGCAGCACAATTAAAGTTATTGGATTCACACGTTGAGTGTAAAGTGGAATTACTTTAATTCAGTTGCCATTTTCTTTTAAATTTGAGGATATATTGTTATTTAAATATGTCAATTGAATGACAAACAGACATGCGGTCTTCAGCGCAGCATACTGTCTCTCTATCTCTTTGTTTTTTCGTTATTTTCTTCTTCCAAGATTTTTCATTCGGCTTTTTTCTCCGTCAACATTTCCTCCTAAGTCAAAACAACAAGTGGTATCAGAGTCTGATTTAATCTAACAGTGGTATATTATTGCGGAGGAGCCAACTTTATCAAAAGCCAGGTTGAATAGCTCAATTGGTTAGAACATTAACCTAATATCACACAGGTCTCATGTTCAAGTAGAAGAAAACATATGAAATTCACTCCACAAATCATTAGAGGGCCCACCCTCTCATTGGCCTGAGAGGGACTTAGTTTATGATTGGATCATAAACAAATTGTTCATTAGAGAGTCGGTGGTACTTGACCCAATTATTATTCATTAGAGAGTCGGTGGTACTTGACCCAATTATTATTCATTAGAGAGTCGGTGGTACTTGACCCAATTATTATTCATTAGAGAGTCGGTGGTACTTGACCCAATTGTAATTATGAACAACTCGTGAAGGATCGACTTGCTTGTAATGATTATATCAATGGACATAACTTGAACAATGGGGCC
This sequence comes from Cucurbita moschata, assembly GCF_002738365.1. Taxonomy (NCBI): domain Eukaryota; kingdom Viridiplantae; phylum Streptophyta; class Magnoliopsida; order Cucurbitales; family Cucurbitaceae; genus Cucurbita; species Cucurbita moschata. The sequence continues at coordinate 1,763,270 of NW_019268563.1, forward strand.
CACCCTCTCATTGGCCCGAGAGGGTCTTAGTTTATGATTGGATCATAAACAAATTGTTCATTAGAGAATTAGTGGTACTTAAGGTAAAAGATGTAATTACAGGGGTAAAACAGACTTTTGTGACCCAGCTGTAATTATGAACAACTCGTGAAGGATCGACTTGCTTGTAATGATTATATCAATGGACATAACTTGTCCTACAGTGCATAAGAGTGCAACTCTAGGTCTATAATAGTGACCTGTTTAATAGTGACCCGTTTTAATGAATGAAAATTGATTAAAAATTGATTACTACAGTGCATAAGAGTGCAACTCTAGGTCTATAGTAGTGACCTGTTTTAATGAATGAAAATTGATTAATTAAAGAATTTAATTAATTAATTTTGTATTATTGAAGCTTATAATCGGTAAATCCATAAGGTCTCATTGCTAACTTAACACTAAACTAAAAGGTTCAATGTATTTGAAAAAAAAATATGAAGTATTCAAATTGATATTTAATATATTAGATATATTAAATATAAATTTAATTTGAAATGTCAAATTAATATTTAATATATTAAATATATTAAATAAATAGATAAAATATATTTAATTTGAAGGGTTCAAATTAATATTTAATATATTAAATATAAATAGAAAAAAATATATTAATTTAAAGGGTTTAAATTAATATTTAATATATTAGATATATTAAAGAAAAAATATATTTATGATATTTGATACAATTAAATAATAAATCAATTAATGTATTGATACATTGCATAAACGTATATTTGAAATTTGAATGAGATTGAAATTAGTTAAATATATATTAGAATATCTTGTAATATCTGAATATAATTTATATAAGGTATAATATCCTAATAGATTAAATATGCAAATATTATTCCAAAGTCCCTATAAATAAGACCTTCGGGTTGAGCCAAAGAGGTATCAATCTCTCCCACTTTCTCCAGAGAATGAAGTTAATCTCTAGAGATTTCTTGAAACTTTTTCTTCTTCTCCAATTCCTTTCGAATTTTCTTTCAAGAGACTCCAACAAGCTTTGACCTTGTGTTTGAGCCATAGCAAGGAAGATCTCGTGGAATGTTGAAGAGCTTTTGTATGGTTGAAAAACTTGAAGGACTTGTAAGCTAGGGTTTCTACAAAGGTAGAGCTCTTACTCTCGTATTTATTACTTTTGTTTTAATTCGTAATAAAAATCAAAACGGTTCTTAATGCTTCTGCTATGTGGATGAAGAGTTCATTCTATCAGAGCCTATTGATTTTTATTTTGAATTAAAAATAGTATGGTGGGTATTTGATTTCAAATCTTATATATATGATATATGTAATATTGTTTTGTAAAATTGATTGTTTTTGACATATTGGTGTGGCATTAGATTTACGGATTTGTTAGACAAATGTATACGGTTAGGTTTGTTCTAAATTGAAAAGAGACAGCGGCGACGATGACCACGTTCATCAACTCGCTGTACAATTTAAGGTTTTTGAAACCTTAATTTTTTTTACATTCGAAATTGTTCCAAAAGTAAAAGCCTACCTTTAGAATTTTTCTAAAAGAAAAATATGTATATTTGAAATTGTTCCAATAGAAAAAGTTTTAGATTTGAAATTATTCCGACAATTTTTATTAGGTTTGGAAGGTTCCAAAACTAAAGATGTTAAAATTTAATTTTAATTTGGAATTGTTTAGTACATTTTTTTTTATTACATTGGGAAGGGTTTCACAACCAAAGATGTTAAAATTCAATATTATTAAATTTGGAATTCCAAAAGGAAAATATATGTCTTGTATTTAAATTATTGTAATTTATTTTATTTTTAATTAAAGGATATGCCAGTATCGGTCACATTTGCTTTGATGTATGTTTTAAATTAATTTATTGAATGTATAAGATATGTCATTTAGGTTAAAATTTCATCCTAAGTTAAGCATAATCATGTATTTTATTCGAATTTTGGGCTGTGACACAAACCCCAAGCTTTATAGATTCACATAGAGTAAATCATAATCAATTTTTTTTCTTCCAGTAAACTATTGAAATGCCAAAATTCCATATGCTTCTATGACCAACTACATCAGATTCTTTCACTAGAGCTAATTCCTCAACGAATGCTTTCCAACTTTAGCAGTATTGCTCATATCAATAAGATCTATAAATTTCGTTTTAATATTCTCAGTCCTCGAATTTTCTCTAGAACCCTACTTAGATAACTTCCATTAAAAGAGATTGTGGGACTCTGATGCTATCGGCCACGTGAATAAAAATCAAACTCGGAGTCGAGATGAGGGAAAATTACTCCATTCCTTCAAGATCTCAATCTTTGATGTCACGAAGAACCTTGACACTATTAACAAATTCCCAACCTTCATTCTCGTTTTAGAACCTTCTTTCTATCCAACCTACCACCTCTACCCTCTAGTTACCTCTCACAATTTACGTCACTTATGGGGTAGAATCGCACGAGAAACCATATGAGCACATGTCACTCCCAAATAAATGAACCAAATTTGTGCCAAGGCTAACTTCACTCACGTAGGTTTTTGGTGTTCAAAACCACAACTCATCTACTATTCTTCAGGTCGACGTTTATGACGCCTCCTTGCAGCATAGCGCCATTTTGTTTCAGTACTCCTTCTTCAGCTCCGACATCTTTAAGGGTTCGTGAAAATCTTTCTAATAAGATAATTTTTAATTTGCATCTTCCAGAAATCGATATTAAATCCATCAGTCTTCTGGATCTCGATCTTTGAACTTGTCATCTTCATAAATGTAGATAAAAAACAATAAAATAAAATATGTATAAATGGCACAACTCACCTGCTAGATCTAGATAAAGAACAAAAAAAAAAAAAAAAAAATGTAAGAAAAAATATAGGTGGAAATATGGAAATGAAAAACTCAATTGTGGCTATGGTTTATTTATAGATGACTCAAGTAGTTACATGTAAGATAATTTATCTTAAAAACTAAATAGGAAAATAGATAATATTCTATCTTAAATAACATCATGTCATCATCAACCCTAGCCTTTATTTTTAAAAAAAATATTGAATATAAAATAATTATTTATAAATGCCAAGTAAGTGACTTCATTTTGGGATTGTGAAAAGGCATTTGCATGCAATATGTATCATGACCGTGGGGGCCTAATTTACATGACTATTTTTTAAACTTTATTTTCTCTTTATGGGGTAAAGTTGAATGCACGGTACTTTGTATATGGTTCACCTAAGCACACATAAATCCACTAGGTCAGCTTGTTAACGTACTCCATAGGCCTAACTATATACTAATGCATGCTTAAGTTGTAAAAATCCAATAAAAAGAAAGAAGCGCGAATAATATCGTGATGTAATCGTTCATCCATCACATACTAGAGAAATAATCCATGATTATATGACATACAACTTGCATGAAATAGTTGTTTTAAGGGAAAAAAAAAATAGATCATAACAAAACCGGTCATCAGTTTAGATCTTAAACTTTCACCTCACTAAATTAATCCATAAATTAAACAAGTGTGGCCATTTTTACCTGCAATTCAATTTTCACTCATTCTCTCTAATTTTAACAAATATATATATTTATAAATAAATGAAGAACTTCATAAACTCATTAATTCAACAAAATAACTTTTTTTAACAAAAATAACTTTGACTAATGTACAAATTAATTATTAAATAACATAACTTTAATGTCATTTTTTTTTTCTTTTAACTTTTATCAATTTCATTGTAATCACGTTTTATTTATGGAAGGTACAAGAGAACTTTTTGAGTGAAAATATTAGAGGATTAACATTGTAACTCGAACCTACCTACGCCGCCGCCGTCGGAACAATTTATGATGGGCAACCTAGATTTACATAGAACATCGCGCCATCATACAAACATGGTATATAGGATAAATATAAGGCTCAAATTTAGAAATGTTGCACCCCTTGAAATGAGTGCATGTACATCACATCTCCTACAGTAGTTGCCAAAGCTCGGAGTGAATTCGAAATGCGCCGTGGACTTGAATCTACAAAATGAAAAGAATACCTCGGAGGATTGACATTGTAATAGTTATTTAAATTTGAAAGGTAAATTTGATGAGATTAAAAAAATTAGAATTAAAGTTTATATGGATGGAAAATTGATGTTAAAATTCTTAAAAATGAGCACTTAGGCAAGATTCAATGATTGATTCAAACCAGAGCCACATCGAATTAATGAAAAAAAACAAGACTAATAAATCGATTTGTTGACAAAGTCGGTCAAATTAAAAGTATATTAGAAGTTACCTGAAAAAATTGGTGTGTAGCATGAATTGTGATGAGAGAAGAATAAGTTCAAAGAGGAATTGTTATTATTAATATTAGGTATTAATGTTATATTGATATAAGAAAGGTGGATACAAATATAAGGTTGTGGTTGCAATGGGAACGGAAAATTGAAGGGTGGGAGTGGACATGTGTAGGAGAAAAAGGAGAGGAAATTGAGGGGAATTGAAGATGGCACGTGCGGAGGACATGGAAAAGTAAGTGCATGGAGGGATGTCAGATGGCTGAAATTATTAGCATTCTTTTTACCTAACACTTGTAATGCCTCTAATTTTATGGTCATGGCCCTTTATTTAATGCCCATGTGTCCTATGTCTCTCCCCCACCCTGTTCCTTTTTTTTTTTTTTCTTTTTTTTCTTTTCCCCCTCTTCCTCTTTGCTCCGTTTAAAATATCGCATTATAAATATTATGCCGTATAATACTATAATTTTTTTTTACAAGTTTTAATGCTTAAAATAAAACAACTTAGTTTAAGATCTTCTAACCAGTATAATAATTGAAGCTCTTAACCTAACAAGCTGTAAGTTGTTAAAATTTTGATTAAATTATAAATTTAATCCTTTAACTTTTAATTATATCTAAAAAAGTCTCTCAAATGTTAAAAAACATATAATAAGTATCTCAATATTTAAACTTTTATCTAATAGTGTTTTTTTTTAATAAAGTTGATATGAAAATATTTAATATAAAATAAATTTTGTATTTGATTTATGAATTTTAAAAAACATTGAAATTAAGGTCGTAAGAGTAGTATTCATACGTTAAATTAAAAAGAAGAATCATTATCGTAACCTTGTCTTTTCTTTTTGAAATTGATCTAAATAAAGTACAAAATGAAAAGAACAAAAAAAAAAAAACTTATCAACAAATAAAAAATAAAGAAAATAAACTAAGTAAACTTTTTTTTTTTTTTTTAATCCAAACCGTTAAAACATTAAATGATATGGTTTACAGAAAAGGAGCATCTTGTGCATTCATGGGTAATAAAAAGAAACATTTTTTAAACGGTTTTTGGTGGGATTTTTTTTCATTAGAATATCCCATATAAACCCTTCTTCTGTACTTGTTTTCCCTTTTCAATTCAACAGTATATAAATAAATATATTTATTAATATATATCAAAGCAAATAATGGAGGATGGTCTTCTACTACCATATTTGAACTGAATTAATATCAAAGCAAATAATGGAGGATGGTCTTCTACTACCATATTTGAACTGAATTAATTCAAGTACGATTAGCAAAGGTGTGAGCTACTGTGTTGTAGTATCTTCGAACAAAACCAAAACTTCAAATGAGCCTATGTCGTAAATTGTCATAAGTTTTGATTTAATTTGGTTATTTGGATTAGATTTGATTTGGTTATTTGAATTAGATTTAGTCATTATATCAGGATTTGGGAGAGTTTTGGGTGTCATATTGTATTTGTTGAGTGACATATTGGTGAAAGTCTTTGTAGTCTTATAGTGAAGTATTCACTTGTAACACTTTGTTTATTAGTGATTGGTTGCTACCCGTGGATGTAGGGGAACTTTTTCTCTCCGAACCACGTAAATATCTTAGTGTCTCTTTGTGTAGTTTCGTTCATTGGTGTTATGAGTACATTTGTTCCGCTTTTGGCGCACAACAAGTGGTATCAAAGCCTGATTGTGGTATTTGGGGTATTGTGAAAGTTTTGGCCTCATCGACCACTAGACGTGCTCACAATCGTGCTGATTTTTTTGTAAATGGCAGAATCATCTGGAATTAAATCATGGTGTAGATTGAGCTTTTTGAGTTCTAATCTCGAAGTAGAGAAATTTGATGGAACCAATAATTGTAGTGTTTGGCGAGGCGAAGTTAGCGATTTGCTGGTCATGCAAGATCTTGATGATTCTTTCCAAGAGGTGATGCCTAAAGACATGACAGAAGCAGAATGGACGAAATTAAATCGGCAAGCTGGTGGAATTATTCGATCCTGTCTTGGCAAGAACCAGAAATATCCATTTATGAAGGTAACCATGGCGAAAGAACTATGGGACAAGCTTGAGGCGAAATATATGCAAAAGAGTGTGGAAAATAAACTCTATTTGAAGAAGAAACTCTTCCGTTTTGACTACAAGAAAGGTATCTCAATGGCTGAGCATTTGGATGATTTTAACAAAATCATCACTGATTTGCTTAATCTTGATGTTAAGATTGATGACGAAGACAAGGCATTGTTGTTATTAAATTCTTTGCCGGAATCCTACGAGTTCTTAGTAACGACCCTACTACATGGAATCACTAATATTGATTTTGAAGATGTTTCAAATGCCTTAATAAATAATGAGATGCGAAAGAAGGAAAGGGAGACATATCAAGACTCTAGCTCAAATGTTCTCACTATTCGTGGAAGGACTTCTACTTGGCAAAGGAGCAAATGTGGAGAGTCCCGATCAAAGTCGAGAGGTAGACCTGATAATTGGAGAAAAATTGATACAAATGAGTGTGCATATTGTCGACAGAAAGGCCATTGGAAGAAAGATTGTCCGATCTTAAAAGAGAAGGGGTCGAAGTCCAATGTGGTTAGAGATGATGACACTGATACAGATGATGCATTGACAATCTCCCTATCAGTCAGCCAAACCAGTGAATGAATTCTTGATTCTGGGTGCTCCTATCATATGTGTCCCAACAGAGAGATGTTTTTGGACTTCAAAGAGTTCAATGGTGGAGTTGTCTATATGGGCAATGATAGTACTTGCAAGATGACGGGAATTGGCTCAGTACAAATCAAGATGTTTGACGGGGTTATACAGAAACTCAATGATGTGAGGTATGTCCCTGACTTGAAGAAAAATTTGATTTTCCTTGGTGTTTTGGATGCGAGTGGTTATCGTATCATTTTGAAAGGAGGGAATTTGAAAGTAGCTCGTGGAGCTTTGGTGGAATTAAAGGAACTAGAAGAGCTAGCATATACTACCTCAACGAAACCACAATAATTGGGCATGCTGCTGTGGCAAGTTCGAAAGAACAAGACATATCGAAATTATGACTCATGAGACTTGAGCATGCTGGTGAGAAGGCGCTTCAGGCATTGGTGAACCAAGGAGTCCTTAAGGGTGCCACAACTGGTAAAATTGATTTATGTGAACATTGTATTTTTGGTAAACAAAAAACTATGTGAAGTTTTGTACAGCTATACATCAAACAAAGGGCATTTTGGATTATGTTACACTGATGTATGGGGTCCCACGAAGAATGTCTCATTGGGAGGAAAGAGGTGGTTTGTCACCTTTATTGATGACTACTCGAGAGAGTTTGGATGTATCCCATGAGGCACAAAAACGAGGTTCTCCAAATCTTCCTATGGAAGAAAATGGTAGAGAATCAGATGGACAGGAAAATCAAAAAGTTGAGATCAGACAACGGTGGAGAATATACTTATGATCCATTTCTTAAAGTATGCCGAGATGAAGGGATCGTTCGACACTTCACTGTTCCTGGTAAGCCACAACAAAATGGAGTTGCTGAGAGAATGAACCAGACATTAATGCAGAAGGTACGATGCATTTTGTCTCAAGCAGGATTGAGTAAGGCATTTTGGGCTGAGACTCTCAGTTATGCAGTTCACTTGTGAATCGTTTACCTATTTCTGGGAATGGTGGGAAAACTCCGCTTGAGGTATGATTAGGTACTCCTGTTAGTGATTATGATAAATTGCATGTGTTTGGGTGTTTTACTTATTATCATGTGATAGACTCAAAGTTGGATCCTAGAGCAAAAAAAGCCAAGTTTATGAGTTTTAGCAAAGGCGCGAAGGGCTATAGGTTATGATGTCCATAAATAAGTAAGATTGTTAATAGTCGAGATGTGACATTCGATGAGTCTGGAATGTTTTTGCAGGAAATTGAAAATAATGACGAGGCATTGAAGTAGGTGGAGAAGGTGGTGTTCTCTCCTGATATGGTTGCTCATACTGAAGAACCTATTGATCAGGTAGATAATAACTCTGATGTCTTAAAACAGGAGGAGCAAAGCCTTGTAAATGAAAGAGTAGAGGAACCTGAGTCCATCCCCAGGAATAGACCACGAAGGGAAATTCGAAACCTATAAGGTTTAATGATATGATAGCATATGCTTTCCCTTCGATTGATGGAGTTTCCAACAACTACAAAGATGCTATCCAGAGCCCAGATAGATTGCACTGGCAAGAGGCTATGAATCAGGCGATAGCATCATTGGAGAAAACTCAAACTTGGGATTTGGTACAACTTCCAAAAGGTAAGAAGGAAATTGATTGTAAATGGGATTTTGCAAAAAAGGAAGATTCTTCTGGTATACGTTATAAGGCTCGACTTGTGGCTAAAGGCTATGCACAAAAAGAAGTATTGATTACAATGAAATTTTCTCACCTGTGGTTAAACATTCTTCCATTCGAATTTTGTTGGCTTTGGTTGCTCAATTTGATCTTGAGCTTGTACAACTCGATGTAAAAACTGCATTTTTGCATGGGGATTTGGAAGAAGAAATATATATGGCGCAACTGGTTGATTTTCAAGTAGTTGGACAGCAACATTTGGTATGCAGATTGAAGAAATCTTTGTATGGGCTGAAGCAATCTCCTCGCCAATGGTATAAAAAGTTTGATCATTTCATGGTAGAGCATATGTATACTCATAGTCAATTTAATCATTGTGTGTATTATCGGTGTCTTGATGATGGATCATTTATCTATTTGCTCTTATATGTTGATGATATGTTGATTGCTTAAAAGAGACAGGTGGAGTTTGATAAGCTCAAAGATCAGCTTTCTAAAACATTTGAAATGAAGGCTTAGGCAATGCAAAGAAATACTTGGAATGGAGATAGAGCGAGATCGAAAAAAAGATACAGCCTAGTTGACTCAGTCTCAATATCTACGCAAGGTATTGACAAGATTTAGTTTGAATAATTCAACCAAACCCGTTAGTACTCCACTTGCTCCTCATTTCAAGCTTAGTACTTCCATGTGTCTAAGTTATGACGATGACAAAAGGTATATGGAGAATATTCCTTATACAAATGTTGTTGGTGCTTTGATGTATGCTATGGTATGTACTCAACCTGATCTTTCACATGCAGTAAGCATGGTGAGTCGTTATATACATAATCCTAGTAAAGAGCATTAGAAGGCTGTCAAATGGATTCTTAGATACATTCTTGGTACTATTGATGTTGGTATTAAGTTTCAAAAACAAGAAATGTTTAATCTTGACAACCTTGTAGTTGGTTATGTGGGTTTTGATTATGTTGGTGATTTGGATAAGCGACGATCTACTACGGGTTATTTATTTACTATGGCTGGTGGATCTGTTTGTTAGCGTTCAACATTGCAGCCTACTGTTGCACTATCTACCACCGAAGTAGAGTATATGGCAGTAACGGAAGCTTTTAAAGAAGCTATTTGGATGCATGGTTTGATCAATGACTTGAGTATTTTGCAGGAACATATAGATGTGTTTTGTGATAGCCAAAGTGCTATTGTTTGTCAAAAATCAAGTTCATCATGCTCGTACTAAACATATTGATGTCCGTTTTCACTTTATTTGAGAAATTATTAGTGATGGGGACATTCGTTTATTAAAAATTGGAACTACTGATAACCCTGCTGATATGTTGACAAAGGTGATCGCTCGTGAAGAGTTCTGACATTGTTTGAATTTCATCAACGTTGGAAGAAAGGAGTAGTGCGTTGACGTGGTAGCAACCAACTCAGTTATCAACTTGGAGATCTTATGACAAGGTGGAGATTGTTGTAAATTGTCATAAGTTTTGATTTGATTTGGTTATTTGGATTAGATTTGATTTGATTATTTGAATTAGATTTAGTCATTATATCGGGATTTGGGAGAGTTTTGGGTGTTACATTGTATTTGTTGAGTGACATATTGGTGAGAGTCTTTGTAGTGTGACAGTGAGGTATTCACTTGTAACACTTCATTTATTAGTGATTGGTTGCTACCGGTGGATGTAGGGGAACTTTTTCTCTCCGATCAGATCGAGGAGGAGAGTACATGGATTTAAGATTTCAGGACTATATGATAGAACATGGAATAAGTCTCAACTCTCAGCCCCTGGTATGCCTCAACAAAATGGTGTATCAGAAAGGAGAAATAGAACTCTATTAGACATGGTTCGGTCTATGATGAGTTTCGCTCAATTACCCGATCCATTTTGGGGATATGCAGTGGAGACTGCTACATACATTTTGAACATGGTTCCTACTAAGAGTGTTTCAGAAACACCTTATGAGTTATGGAAAGGGCGTAAAGGTAGTTTACGCCACTTCAGAATTTGGGGATGTCCAGCACATGTGTTGTTGCAAAATCCCAAGAAATTAGAACGTCGTTCAAAATTATGTCTATTCGTAGGATACCCCAAAGAGACGAAAGGTGGTTTGTTTTATGATCCTCAAGAAAATAGAGTGTTTGTATCAACGAACGCTACATTCTTAGAGGAAGACCACGTAAGAAATCATCAACCTCGTAGCAAACTAGTATTAAGTGAGATTTCTAAAGAAGCTACTGATAAAACAATAAGAGTTGTTGATCAAGCTGGTCCTTCAACCAGAGTTGTTGATGGAGCTGACACTTCTGGTCAATCACATCCTTCTCAAGAGTTGAGAATGCCTCGACGTAGTGGGAGGGTTATAACTCAACCCGATCGTTACTTGGGTTTGGCAGAAACTCAAGTCATCATACCTGATGATGGCGTTGAGGATCCATTGACCTATAAACAGGCAATGAATGATGAGGATAGAGATCAGTGGATTAAAGCCATGAATCTTGAAATGGAGTCAATGTACTTCAATTCAGTCTGGGAACTTGTAGATCAACCGGATGGGGTAAAACCTATTGGTTGCAAATGGATCTATAAGAAGAAACGAGACCAAACCGGTAAGGTACAGACCTTTAAAGCACGACTAGTAGCAAAGGGTTATACCCAAAGAGAGGGGGTGGACTATGAAGAAACCTTCTCTCCTGTTGCTATGCTTAAATCAATAAGAATACTCTTGTCTATTGCCACATTTTATGATTATGAAATTTGGCAAATGGATGTTAAGACAGCTTTTCTAAACGGCAATCTTGAAGAGAGTATCTATATGGCTCAACCAGAGGGGTTCATTGAACAGGATCACGAGCAAAGAGTTTGCAAGCTTAAAAGATCCATTTATGGGTTGAAGCAAGCATCTCGATCCTGGAATATAAAGTTTGATACTGCGATCAAATCTTATGGCTTTAAACAGAATGTTGACGAACCTTGTGTTTATAAAAGGATAGTCAACTCTACAGTAGCTTTCCTGGTGTTGTATGTTGACGATATCCTACTCATTGGAAATGATGTGGGAATTCTGACTGACATTAAGCATTGGCTGGCGACACAATTCCAAATGAAAGATTTGGGAGAGGCTCAGTTTGTTCTTGGAATCCAAATTGTTCGGAATCGCAAGAACAAAACACTAGCATTGTCCCAAGCATCGTACATCGACAAAATGTTGATTCGATATAAGATGCAGGACTCCAAGAAAGGATTATTACCTTTCAGGCATGGAGTTCATTTGTCGAAGGAACAAAGTCCTAAGACACCTCAAGAAGTTGAGGATATGAAACACATTCCCTATGCATCAGCGGTCGGTAGTCTGATGTATGCCATGCTATGTACCCGACCCGACATATGCTATGCTGTGGGAATTGTCAGCAGATATCAGTCCAATCCGGGACGTGCTCATTGGACTGCCGTTAAGAATATCCTCAAGTATCTTAGGAGAACGAGGGACTATATGCTAATGTACGGTGCTAAGGATCTGATCCTTACAGGGTACACTGACTCAGATTTTCAGACCGATGTAGATTCGAGGAAATCGACATCAGGATCTGTCTTCACTCTGAACGGAGGAGCAATAATATGGAGAAGCATAAAGCAAGGTTGCATTGCTGATTCTACCATGGAGGCTGAGTATGTTGCTGCTTGTGAAGCAGCGAAAGAATCTGTATGGCTTAGGAAGTTCTTAACTGATTTGGAAGTCGTTCCAAATATGCATCTTCCCGTCACTCTTAATTGTGATAACAGTGGAGCAGTTGCAAATTCAAAAGAACCAAGAAGCCATAAGCGAGGAAAACATATTGAACGCAAATATCATCTCATAAGGGAGATTGTGCAACGAGGAGATGTGATCGTCACACAGATAGCTTCAGAGCACAACATTGCTGATCCATTTACAAAGCCCCTCACGGCTAAAGTGTTTGAAGGGCACCTAGTGAGTCTAGGACTACGAGTTATGTAATTTAGGGCAAGTGGGAGAAAAGGCATCAGTATGTGATGCCCTAGTTTATTGTATTTCTCTCTACTCAACGTTATAAAACCCAACTAGAGTTTTAGTCCAAGTGGGAGTTTGTTGGGTTTTATGTCCTAAAACTCATAGTTTGTAAACAAAGATATATTCTATTTTCAATAAAGTTATTATTGATGTTTATTTAGTAAAAAATTGTTATTGAATAAAGTGAACTTTACGATCATTAATCCAAATCCAATAAACTAAGAACACTCTGGCTATAGTATGATTACTTGAACTATATGTAGAGACATAAGAGTGGATCAAGTTCAAGTATATAGTCAAAATGATCTATAGTATAAGGATAAGGCTGAGTACCTTATTCTGGGGACACTATGGATGCGGCCCACTTTTGTATATGATATAAACAATGTGATCACTAAATTGTGCATGTGGAAACATGTGAGTGGGGGCGTCCTATGCAATGAGTATTGCATAAGATCGGACCATGAAGAAAACCACTCTCACTTTATAAAGTCGTTTACTGTTGAGACTGATTTTCTTTTCATTCGATAACCTAGGTAACTCGGTTTTAATCCTGAGCTAACCATGAACTCCTGTTTATTCGGAATTATCCTTAGATTTGCATGGGTGAGAGTGGCTCTAGTTCGCCGACTCAACAGGCCTCCCATTTCAGGGGTAAGACTGGGTGAATGGCTGGGGACGTGGGGTGCAAGACGGAATTCACTCCTACCCACTTTTAGGGATAGAAGAAAGGTAGTTCCCTTAAGCACTGACTCCAGGTCTTGAACAAGGGGCCCCACCCTCTCATTGGCCTGAGAGGGATTCGGTTTACTGGTTGGACCATAAACCAATTGTTCATTAGAGGATCAGTGAGACATAAGGAACAAGAAGTAACTTCAGGGGTAAGACGGTAAATTGACCCAGCTCTAGTTACGAACAACCTGTGAAGGATCGACTTACTAATCATGGTTATATCAGATGGACAGAAATATATCTATAGTGAGGGGAGTGCAACTACTAGGCTATAGTGGAGTGTCCTAGTAGTTAACGAATGTTGGTTAACCAGGTTAATGAGTTTAATCGGTTAATCTTGGATCGTTGGAGCCCATGATCTATAGGTCCATTAGGTCCCTCTGCTAGCTCATATCGGACTAAACCATAGAACAATGTGACGAGTGAGTTCGAAGTGTTCGAATTCAAATTAGGGAATATGCGTTACATATATACGATATATTTAACCGCAATTTTGTTTTATTTACGAATTAAACGAAAAGAGAGAATCTGAGATATTTAAATAAGATTTAAATATCTTAATCAATTATGTGTCGGAATTGATTGGGATTGGCATTTGAATTAATATTAAATATTAATTAAATAGTTTAATTAATCATTTAATGTTACTTTAATTTGAAATTCATTATTCAAATTAATTGTTGAATTAAAATGAAGAAAGTCAAAATGTTGACTTTCATCTCATGGAAAAATCCATGTTAGTGGAATTTTGAGGTGTCAAAATTTGGTTTAACCAAACTTGCATGTTTGCCAAATAAACCCCACAAGTTTGAGTGGAATTTTGAGTGTCAAAATTTGGTTAACTCAAACATGCATGCTTGCCACATAATCCCAAACATTTGAGTGGAATTTTAAGTGTCAAAATTTGGTGATTTCAAGTTTGCATGAACATGCAAACTTGACTCTTTAAATAGAGTGATCATGATACTTGGAGAATCTTCTTCATCTTGATGAAAAAACACCTTGAGACAAACACTCTCTTTCACATATACAAAATCCCTCCCAAGCTTTAGTCACTCATCGGATTCCACAATCCCGTTCTAAGGCCGGAGGATAGTGGAGAAGACATTAGTGGTGGTTCGAAACCGGTTCGTGAGGCAAAAGGAGTTTGAACTACAAAAGGTTAGTATTTAAACTTATTAAGTTTTAATACTTATGAACATGCTAGTTATTTACAATAATTGATGTTCGAAAAGTGCCTAAGATCCAAATTGCTTCCGCATGTGTTATATTAACACCATCAGTGTTAACGAACCTTTACCTATTGACTCTATTTATTTTTTTGTGAATTTTAGACTCGTATGTAAGACTCGCTCTCGGTTAAATATGACTCATCTACTAAATTTCTCACTCTCGGTTAAATATGGCTCGTTTACCAAGGTGTTTATCCAAGGGGACTCCTTGTAGTCTTGTTATTGATAATGGAAGTTAAACCAATGTAGTAAGTACCATGTTGATCAAAGGGTTACAAATTTCAACACAACATCATCCTAAACCTTACAAGCTTCAATGACTCAATGATAGTGGAACAATGGTAGTTCTTAAGCTTTAATATCTTTTACTTTGGAAAAATATAAAGATAAAGTTCGTTGTGATGTGCTACCCATGCTTGCTAGAGACATATTGCTTAGCCAACCTTAACAATTTGATAGGATTGTCATGTATGATGTTATTTGAATAGGTATTCTTTTATAGAAGATGGTAGAAAAACCAATATTGTACCTTTGAGTGCTGCAGATGTATTTGCTGACCAATTAAAGTAAGAAAAAAAAAAAGAAAGAGTGGGAGGAAGAAGAATTGAGAGAAAAAATAGTGAAAAGAAGAATGAAATTAAAAAAAAAAAAAAGATAAAGAAAGAGAGTTGTTTGGCTAGAGTTGGAGATGTTAGAGGACAACGTTTTCACAAAAAAACCATCTTTGTACATATGTACAAGGAAGAATTTTTTGTCTCCGAGGATAACAACTTGTCTTTGCCTAGGCTAGACGATATGTTTAATTTGAAATCTAGATATCATCAAATTAGAATGCTCGTAGGAGATGAATAGAAAACAACTTTCAAAACTAAGTTTGAATTGTATGAATGACTTGTTAGGCCTTTTTTGTACATTTGTTATGCCCTTAATGAATCACTTTCTGAAAGAACATTTGAGAAAGCATGTCATTGGCTGTTTTAATGATATTTTAATTTATTCAAAGACTTTGCAAGAGCATGTGGAGCATGTCAAGTCAATTTTAATTACGCTTAAAAAAAGAGAAACTTTATGCTAATTTTAATAAGTGTAATTTTTGCATGGAAAAACTTAACGTTCTTGGCTCCATAGTTTGTAAAAATGGAGTAGAAGTAGATGGTGAAGTTTGGAGTTTTGATGGGTTAGCTAGCTTCTATAGATTTATAAAAGATTTTAAAACCATATGTTTTAGCACCATATGTTGTAGTACCATAGCTGCACCGTTGAATGACTTAGTAAAAAAGAATGTTTTTTAAATGGGGGATATGCAAGAGAAGGCAGTAAATGAGCTTAAGAAGAAATTAACCAAGGCACTATTACTTGTCTTATCCAACTTTGATAAAACTTTTAATAATGAGTGTGATGCAAGTGGTTTGGGTATAGGTGTTGTTTTGATGCAAGATGGAAAACGCTTAATGTATTTTAGAGAAAAATTAAATAAGGCAGCATTGAACCATCCTACCTATGATAAAGAATTGTTTGCTTTAGTTCGCACATTGCAGATGTGACAACACTACTCATGGGCCTAGAGAATTTGTGATCCACTCTAATCATGAAAACTTGAAGTATCTTAAGGGTCAAGCAAATTGAATCATAGGCATGCAAAGTGGGTGGAGTTTATTGAAACATTTCCATATGTCATCAAATATAAGCAAGGTGATGATTTTTGATTTGAGGACGAATCATTTTGAAGAGGGGAAGATGATAAGGATCGTGGTATTCCAAATGTTCCAACTGGACCAATTACACGATCCATAGCAGCAACAAGCATTCATTCTTCATCTACAAAATTGGATAGACTCGGTTCAACCATTATTTTATGTGTTACAAGCTGATTCGATTGAGAAAGGACCATTGGAGCTTTAGAAGTGAATATTTGCACGGTTAAAGTAGCGGATGAAGTTGCTATAAATTGCACTTGATTAATAAGTTGTTAAAAAAAATTATTTTATTATTATTAATTTCATACTTCGTGTAATAGGCATTTCAAGAGTTCAAAGTTTTTTTTTTTTTTTTTTTTTTTTT
>NW_019268563.1:1780078-1791426 GCF_002738365.1 Cucurbita moschata
TTTTTTTTTTTTTTTTTTTTTTTTTGTGTAAAGACTATAAATACCCACAAATTATTATGTAAAAGACACGTTGAGTAATGAAATTGAGATCTCAAACTAAGACTTTTACCCTATAAATTTGAGTATCAATTTTGTCATTTTTAAGTTTGAAGCCATTCTTGCTGTAGATTACATCTGAGTCATTGAATCAAACATTGATCAAGTTTGATTATAGAGTGACTCAATTTAGAACAAGGTTCTAAATATGTGTTAATTTCATTGATCCAAGGTTCTTACTTCAACAAAAGCTTTTAGAACCTTAACTCAATTTAGAACAAGGTTCTAAATCTTGCTCCTAGATATTTGATTGTGAGAGATAATCTAATCCTAGCCTTATTTCTTGGTTCATCCAAATTTTGTATAAGAAGGTGTTAATTTCTTTGATCTCAAGGTTCTTGCTTCAACAAAAGCTTGGATCGTTGAGCTGGGGATTAAGGTTGCCTTATCATTGGTTTAGATTATGAAACAATTGTCATAGTAGAATCCTAATTTATGATTGTGAGACTCCTTAGGTGAACTAAAATTCAGATAGCAATGTTAAGCTAGCATCAAGAGATCGTAGTAGCTTCGACCTAGGCTAACCAAGTAAGTGACCCTACTATCGGTTCGATTGGAAGACTTATCTTATGTATGATGACACATGCCAATTGATCCCTACTTGTGTCATGTATGTTGATATGATATGTTATGACTATGTAATATGTTACGATGATGTGATATGCTTTGATGCTATGATATGTTATGATGATGTAATATGCTATGATGACATGAGATGTATGACGAGCTCGCCTAGTATATGTCACACCTATAAATTCATTGTGAATTATTAATAACAAGAGAATGAATAAGAATGAATGACTTTGAAAATTTGAAAACTTAAATTCTTATAATATAAAGAAGTATGGTTTAATTTCACATTCTTGTAAACTCGAATAAAGGGTGGAAATGTAATTTTGAAATGCACACAATAATTATGCTCAAGATCAATTCCTCATCGAAAGGGATTTTTAATCCTTACCGTTTGAAACTGTCTAGTATTAGAGGTAGAATAGATCGTGGTTCCAATTTAACCCGCCACCGGTGTGTGACGGTAAATAAGTGGGGCGTGGGACCCACCAATTTATATAATGGCGCCATCAAATGCTTCCGTTTACAAATTCTCCTATCGTCCCTCAAACATAGACTATTAAGAGGATATTTTGCCGTGATAATTAGTTAGAATATATCTCAGATATTTAGGGAGTTGTTAGTATAGATTTTATTAACCGTATATTTTATTTATTTACCAAATTTAGTTAGATATATATTTTTTCTATTTTTAGGTATTAGTTGATAGTTTGTATCCTATTTAAACGTGGTAAACCTGAATGAAGATCATACTTTCGATCCCAATTCTACTCGTACTAAACAGCCTCCAGCTTGGCATAAGGATTATGAGATGTCTTCTGGAGCCAATCATTTAACCTCTAGCTCAAGTCCCGGCACTGGCACCAGGTATCCCCTTCATCATTACCTTTCATTCTCTTGTTTTTCTCCTACTCAACGTGCTTTTCTAGCTCTTATTACATCCCAGACAGAACCTAAAACCTATGACGAGGCAGTTGGCGACCCGTTATGGCAGCAGGCTATGAATGATGAAATTGCAGCTTTGGAACGTAATCATACATGGTCTCTCGTTCCTCTACCACTTGGTCATAAAGCTATTGGTTGTCGTTGGGTGTACAAAATTAAATACAACTCTGATGGTTCTGTTGAACGTTATAAAGCTCGACTAGTAGCAAAAGGATACACTCAGGTTGAAGGTATTGATTACACAGAAACATTTTCCCCTACAGCGAAACTTACTACACTTCGTTGCTTACTCACTGTTGCTGCTGCTCGAAAATGGTTCACCCATCAGTTGGATGTTCAAAATGCCTTTCTCCATGGTAATCTAGACGAGGAAGTTTATATGTCTTTACCACCAGGTCTTCGCCGACAGGGGGAGAATACAGTATGTCGGCTCCATAAATCTCTCTATGGATTAAAACAGGCTTCTCGCAATTGGTTCTCCATATTTTCTACAACTATACAAAATGCAGGCTACACTCAGTCCAAAGCAGATTACTCTTTGTTTACTAAGAGTAAAGGTACTTCTTTCACTGCAGTTCTAATCTATGTTGATGATATTCTGTTGACAGGCAATGATCTCGAAGAAATTCAATATCTCAAGACTAGTTTACTCCAGAAATTTCTTATCAAGGATTTAGGAAATTTGAAATATTTTCTAGGCATTGAATTTTCTCGATCTAGAAAAGGAATTTTTATGTCTCAAAGGAAGTATGCTCTAGACATCCTTCAAGACACAGGTCTTACAGGAGCACGTCCAGACAAATTTCCTATGGAGCAAAATCTGAAACTTTCTTTAACTGAAGGAGAGAAGTTGAATGATCCAAGTAAATACAGACGGTTGATTGGCAGATTAATATATTTGACCGTCACTAGGCCTGACATAGCTTATTCAGTTCGTATGCTTAGCCAATTTATGCATGAACCAAGAAAACCACATTGGGAGGCAGCTCTTCGAGTTCTGAGGTACATCAAAGGCACTCCTGGTCAAGGACTTCTACTGCCATCTGAAAACAATTTAAGATTACAGGCATATTGCGATTCTGACTGGGGTGGTTGTCGAACTTCCAGACGATCTATTTCTGGGTTCTGCATTTTCCTCGGAAATTCAATTATTTCTTGGAAGTCTAAAAAGCAGACTAATGTGTCCAGATCATCAGCAGAAGCCGAGTATCGAGCTATGGCAAATACTTGTTTAGAGTTAACTTGGTTAAGATACATTCTTCAAGACTTGAATGTTCCACTGTCCGAACCAGCATTATTATATTGTGATAATCAAGCAGCATTACATATAGCAGCCAATCCAGTTTTTCATGAACGTACGAAACACATTGAAATAGATTGCCATATAGTTCGAGAAAAGTTACAAGCTGGAATCATCAAACCGTGTTATGTTTCGACCAAAATGCAATTGGCAGATGTTTTTACTAAAGCTTTGGGAAGACAGCAATTTGACTTTTTGAAGGACAAGTTGGGTGTGATCGACATACACTCTCCAACTTGAGGGGGAGTATTAAGAGGATATTTTGCCGTGATAATTAGTTAGAATATATCTCAGATATTTAGGGAGTTGTTAGTATAGATTTTATTAACCGTATATTTTATTTATTTACCAAATTTAGTTAGATATATATTTTTTCTATTTTTAGGTATTAGTTGATAGTTTGTATCCTATTTAAACGTGGTAAACCTGAATGAAGATCATACTTTCGATCCCAATTCTATTTCTATTTCTCATTCTTAACATAGACCCCACCATATGTAGTGCGAAACAGTAAGCCAAGGAAAAGAACACTAACATTTATATCCATTCACACTTTTCTTTCCTAAGTCTATGAATTTTCAGGTTTCTTTAGATTTAGTGTAATTAATAAAATTATAAGTATTATTTGATGTTTATGCACATCGAATGTAACATAGAGTATAAATGAACACACTTACCAAAGTTCAAGCTTTAAATTAATATAATTATTAAGTTAAGATTTTAATTGATACAATATTTCATTTTTAAAAACATATTTTTTCCAATACATGTCTCCATATTTAATGATTCCGAACGTATATGAAAATCATGATTTGCCAGCAAAAAAAAAATGCTTTAAATATTTTACAAAAATTAGGTTTAAACTAAATGGGCTTTTATTTTAATTTATCATGTGATTGAGAGAGATTCGCGTCTAATCTGGATATATGCTCTCTTGATTTTGATACTAAAAGGTTTAATGGTTATCAATTTGAAAATATATGAAGTAAAATTTGATATTGTAACTTAAATTTTAAAAATTTAGGGAAAAAAAGAAAAATAATAAAGCAGCCCGAAGGGTTGAGCGGAGTGGTCGTGATCAGTATAACCATCAACATCACCGTCTCTGCGAGACACGGTATGTTACAGACGCAGTCACTTTCTCTCTCTAACTCCACAGCTCTCTTCCACTCTCTCTGTTTTCATACTCTTAAACCACAAAGAAAACCAACCAATTCTGAGGAGACAGAGAGTGAGATATGGTGAGGAAATGCAGAGGAGTAGCAGAGATTGCAGTAATGGAGGTCGACTTAAGGACTACCAGACCTCCACCTGACTTGGATGATGTACCACCTTCCGCCAACAAGAGGAAGATCGCAGCCGAAACAAACTTTGAGTTCTCGACAACGACAACCTCGTTTGTCAAGCTCCGGAGCCGGCGACGCCGCGTTGTTTTGCCGGAGAATTCGGTCCCTGCACCGCCGGCGGAGAATACGCTTCTGCTACCGGGTACAACGTCGACGAAGGAGAGAAGCTCTATTAGCCCGACCTCCGATGATGATGCGTCCACTTTTGCCTGCTCAAGTAACGGCTGCAGCGAGATTGTTGAAGAGAGCAAGTTCGTAGATCTGGAGGTGACAATATTTTGTCTGTTTTTGTGACTTCTGAAGTCTCTAATGTTTTTTATTTGGTTTGTTTCTGAATGTTGTGTGTTCATATTATTTTTCTGCAGGATGAGAAAGATGAACACGGATTCGCGTACAAATCCAGCCGAGAAAGGTTATTAATCTGGCACGAGCTTCTTAATTTCCTACTGATCTCGATCTGAAATTGTTGAATCTTCCTTGTACGCGAAAATTTTTAATTCAAAATTCGAAGAAAAAAGTGCTTCAGAAACGGACTTCACCTCCATTAAACTAATTAATTAATTGTTTCCGTTTGTGATTTTAATTCCTCTCTCTCTCTCTCGCTCTCACGACTCATAAATCTCCACACTTGTTCTTTCTTTTCATCATCTTGCAGGAGGGAGACGACTCCGTCTAGCCAATTCCGTCCAACACAGTCCGGCGATATGGAGTCTCCGGCAGGGAAAAGCGAGGCAACTTCTTCCGGTAATAGATCTTTGTCTTCGGTGAAGATGCCAGCAGAATCGGAGCTGGAAGCATTCTTCATCGCCGCTGAGAAAAACATACAGAAACGTTTCACTGAGAAGTAAGTTTAATGGAGCTACAGTTTCTTCGAATTTTCCTGTAGCTATGAAAGAAATTAACAGAGTTGGAAAAATCTGAACACAACTGCAGGTATAATTACGATATTATTGAGGATGTTCCCTTGGAAGGACGTTACGAATGGGTTCGATTAAATATTTGATGTACCTTCTTTGTAAACTTCCCTCTCCTTCTCTTCTTTTTCCTGCTAATTCTGTACAGTTAGCGTTCTGATCTCTATCATCTTGTAAAAGTAGAAAACTAAGTTAATTTATTCTTGGTACGGTTCTTCATAGAAAAAGAAATTGTAAATTCCTTAGAATTAGGAAGAACTGAACAAAGAAAATTCTTATTCGCGAAGATGATGAGCGAGCATCTAAAGTTCGCCAGTTTGCAATTCAGGGTTTCAGTTTTTCATTCTGGTACGATTCCCAGCCTGAAAATTCGTCCTCATCTTTTTTGTTTTTCTATTTGAAATTTAAATTTTAGTTATATTTGTCCTTTTGTTTACATGATTCTGTTTCTTATGCTATTTTGTATCTCTTTCTTCTTCCTTTTGATTCATTTTCTTTCGTATTTTATCTTCGCCATGCACATAGTGTTAAAGCATTTTTAAAGCACTCATCGTGGAATTAAACCTCATGTTCTTCTTATGTTTCCCTTCCCATCTGTTTTGTTCATACATTAGACACAATCCAAAAGATAAAATGAAGAGAAAAAGGATGAAAGAATAATTTACGAATTACAGCACAACCCAAAAGAGAAGGATTTTTCTGTTATACCGACGGTATATACGCAATGAATTTTGGAGGGGAGGGGTGGTCCTGGTTTATTCCATTATTGGGAGTTTAATTTATTTTATTTTTAAAAAAAGGGATTTCAAGAATTATTTAATTTGGCGGTGACGGGTGAGTTTTGGGCGCATGGGGTGTAGGGAAAGCCAATTGTAAAAAGAGAAGGATAAAGTTGCACATGGAATTAGATTCCCTGACATGCCCAATGTGGGAGAGCAAAGAAAAAACCGACGCCCTTTTTTCCTTTTATTTATTTATTTAATGAAAAAAATCAAAATAAAGAATGAAGGTAAAATATACTGAGCGAGTGTTGCTTTCTGTTACGTTTTTAATGATTGCAAAGGATTTCTTCTGGGTATGATCTGTTGCATGTTTCATGTAATTCCGTGACAAATATCTTCCTTCTTCTTATTTATTTATTTATTTTTCATTTTCTTGTGTTCAAAATAATTTCATAATTTTTTTTCATTTTCTTGTGTTCAAAATAATTTCATAATTTTTTTTTCATGTAGTAGAATGCATTTCTAAAAATGTCACCATTTTTTTTTTTTTTTAAGAATTGATAGTATTGTTTTTACTTAGAATTATATTAAAGATAACAAAGGAAAATTATAAGTGGTCTCTCGATAATAAAAATTTAACTTTAGCAATGTTTAATATATCTCAAATTTGGGTGACAATATTTAGAATTAGAAACTTTATTAAAAAAAAAAAAAAGTTAATAATTCAAAAATATATTATATATTTTTTTTTAATTTTAGAGACAACTCAAGGCTCCACCATTTTTATAACAAATTGATTTTATTTTTATTTTTTTCTTTTCTGGCAAATTTTTTACTTCAATTTTAATTCAAACATTTCATATCTTTAAGAATATTTGAATTTTGACTAAATTCAAAAAAAGAAAAAGAAAAGAAAAAGAAAAAAGAAATAATGCTACTTGATTATTATTAAAAGATTACAAAGAGATTTTTAAAATAACTTTTTAGTCTCAAAATCTATTTCTTAATTATAAAATATTTAAATTCTTAACTAAGTTTTTTTTTTTTAAAAAAAATTAAAGTTCTTAAACCTATTTTATCTTTTAAAGTTTTTAATTGCCTTTTAAGAAATAGATAACTCAAAATAATGTTTAAGTTAATATAAGCTTAATTTTTTAAAGTAAAAAAATACAAAATCAAACGATTATCAAAATTTCCATTACAGATAATTTCAAAAATTGAGGAACTATGGAAGATTCATGGACTTATTACTTTTAGTTATAGTATTTAAAAACTTTGAAATTTGATTTGCATTCTTTTGCAATTTAAAAATAAAATTTTGTAACACTATGAAAACTATTTTTTACTTAAATTTTGGTGAAAAAAAAAAAAAGAAAAAAAAAAGGTTAACAAGGGGAGCATTGGAGATAGCTAGAAATAAAACTTTTAAGGCTCATGTTTTTTTATTACTTTATTTTACGCTTATAACAATCTTTAGTGGAAATGGTATAATAGAGAAAACAACTTTCTGAACTAGTTAATGACCCTTGTCTCAAAGAAGGAAACAAGTGTCAATGGTAACACCTATGGAAAATGACTCGAAAATGTCTCAGAAATGATGTGCCGCGATTGCCAGCAATAGGCGGATAGATTCCAGCCTTGTCACTGGCGCGAATACCTCATCGAAGTCCACTCCTTACTTCTGGACGTAGCCCTTCACAACCAGACGGGCCTTGTGTTTCACAACTTCTCCCTCTTCTTTACGCTTCAGTTTGAAGACCCATTTGAGCCCTATGGCTCGGTGTCCCGGCAGCATGTCCTCAAGACTCCACGTTTTGTTCTCAGTGATGGACGTCATCTCCTCCTGCATTGCCTTCAGCCAACATGAGTTCCTTTCTACTTCAGCGAAGGTGTTCGGTTTATCTGCGCTGATGGCATGCAGTTCGGCCACCTCTTGTTCGAGCTCGCGCGCCACCAGTCCAGGTGGTTCACCTCCTCCCACTAGGTCTTCCATCCTCCGGTACCTGGCCACTAAATCATCATCGTGATCGGCATCCAGCATCGAATTTGCAGTCTGTGGTGTTGCAAACTCCACTGGTTCAGGGGTGTAGCTGCTGGCGGCAGTAACGGTTTCCAATGCTGTGCTCCTCCTTCTCTCAGCTCGGTGACGAGGTACTCTGTAACACCCCAAAAAATGAAGGAAAGCCAGCTAGCAAAACCCAAATGATCCAAGGAAGGAAATTATGAGGATTAAGCAAGGAAAAGGGTCTTAGTAAGTCATTTCTAAACCCTAAGAAGTAATCTTAAGGACTCAAGACCTTTGGAGAAGGATTGGGAATGAAAGTGTAAGTGAAAAGGGCAAAAAGGTCATTTTCCCAATTATCAAAGATCTTTCTGGATTTTTAGTTCCTTATCTAAAAGGAATTTCAAGATGTTGAAGAAGGGAAAAATGACCAACAAGGGGTGACAAATTTTTAGAAAAATTATGGATTTTTCAGGAAAATAATATTAAAATATTCGAAAAGTAGAAAATTACCATAATACCCCTGGAAGAATGGATAATTACGAAAATGCCCCTCTAATCAGAATTAGAGCATTTACAGTGACCATCTGAGCAAAATCTCTTGAAACTCAAATATCAGCCGTTGGATCTTCCCCAAAATTGGATATGATCTAGAAGATAGACATATCATCACATCCAGTGGCTAGGATTCAAAACCAAAGTCGGTGAGTCTCTGATCAGAGTAGATATTTCCAATGGATTTTCTAAAAAATACAACCGACAGTTCACGATGATTCTGGAGCTCCCAATGTCGGTTTAAGTTTCCCCTATAAATTCTGAAGTTGGGGCAATCGTTACAGACGGCGGCGCGTGTCATTGGGTCCATAGGCCATCATAATGGGACGCCCACCGATTATAAGTTCTCTATTCCACTTCGTATTGAAAGAAGGAGTCTGGAAGATCATACCAAGAAGTATAAAGAAATACTGAGCAAAGGTATGGCTCCCTCAACGCAGTTCCTTAGAGAGGAAGAAAAGCAAAGAGTAGATCAAGACTTCGATTGCCAGTGGCAGGGGAGGCACTATACTTTGCTAAACAAATAAGGTGCCAAGGAGCAATAGAGCCCGCTAAAGAAAGAGTTCCAACCCAGTGATTCATTCCGGTTCGAAAAAAGGTGAAAGTACAGTCCGCTAGGGTCCGAAGGGGTGGTCCAACTAGCTATTTACAATAGTAGGAAGGGTATTGGGAAGGCCAATCCATTTATTCAGGTGAACTAGATCATAAGGATAAGGAAAGACTCTATAATAAGCTCCTACAAGAGAATGGGAACAAAAGGGCCGAGCTAGGGGACCACTATAAGAAGAAGATTGACTTCCTGTCGAATAGAGAAGCTAACTGAGCAGGGCGTAAGCGATCGACTAATCAAGGAGCTATCCGGTCGCTGATAGCGGAGTTTCACCATAGAGTTGCACCGCTTGTGGAAGAAGAAACTGAGCTCCAAGAGCACACTACTGGAAGAAAGAGCACCGAAAGCTATACCATTCAGTCTGCTCTTCTTGTTCGTTGAGTTTGGTTTCATGTTCACTGGTCAGGATAAGCAGGCGGGGTTGACTCATGTGCGAACTCAGACCAAGGTTTCCATCTTCTTCCGTACCTCAGAGGGGAATTGAATTGAAATTGATCATTGCTTCTATTAGTCCCGGGACTTGAGAACCAAGGTATCGAACCAATATACCTCTACTCTAATCCGCCGATGTATTGATGCCCTAGGGACCTTGGCACAAACCTGTTGAACAAAGAAAGTCCTATTCAATTCTATTCGACACGAGCTAACAAACCAAACCATAGGCTGCTGTCTAGCCTTGTATAGGCTGTCCTTGTATTCTACCCCGCTAACTCAATCCATCCAATACCAATAGTAGTAAACCAATCTCTCTTCCGCGAATCCTGCTTTTTTACAGGTTGATACCAAATCACAAAGAGTATTCAGTAGCAAATCATACTCATAAAAAGAGAGTACAAATCTCAACTAACTTGAACTGGCGACTAAATAGATGTCTCATCATTCTATCCCGTTGCGTAATAGAAAAGGATACCACCTAGGCTTTTAGCTGCATCAGATGCTGAAGCTGCCTCGGATGTTTTGGTCACTTAACCCTTTTTCTTTCTTGTAAAAAATGGCTCATTGGGAGGAGCGCTTGGGCATGCAAGAAGGGCAGATGGTTATCTTATATGGAATCTTGTCAATAATTGTCTGAAGTAAGCAAAGCAACCTCTACTCGTGCACGGGATTCGTAGTAAGGTCAAGGACTAAGTCTAAGTCGCGATCTTTGCGTGCTGTGATCGAATAACTCAGTCCGAAACTATTTGCTTTATAGCTTGCCAGCTTTGACGCTTTCCTTGTTCCTACTTCCTTGGGTTTTCTAAGAAGAAGGTACTTTTAGGCGGCAGATTCTTTTGCTTCTCCTAAGATCTTAGGGGTTATTACGCAATCCAGCGAAGAAGTCAGATGTATACCTAGATTAGTCCACTGAAGGAAAGAAATTTGACCGACGCATAGGCGCTAATAATCATTACAGAATAGGAACTCTAACTCATCAAGAATAAAGAAGGAGTAGGATGACGCTCCAACAGAAGGAGTTTATCCAGAGGTTTCAATAAACTAACCCCTTTTCTTTATCTTTATAAAGGAGTCCAGCTATAGGGTGTAGGGTGAAATCCACTTCCTCAGCTCAACTAGCTAAGCTATCATAAACCTCAACACAACTATTTGAATCGACATCAACCTGAAGAAAAGGGACGGGGACAAGGAATGCCCTGTCTGTGAGGGAGTCAATGTAGACTGTTTGCGACGTGAATCGAGGATCTTTCGCCTAGGACACTAATTCCACTGCATATGAGGGAGGTTTGTGCAAGTGAAGATTTCGTAATAGTTGAGAAGTGGACAAAACACCATTGGCAATAGTGAGCTCTTTCTAATTCTCTAGATAGGAAATAGAAATTCAGACATTTGACGACAAAGAGTATAGTTAATGAACGAGAAGCAGGGATTGAAGAAATGAAGATGATCACACATCAAAACCATCGGAGTGTGAAGGTGTAAGGAGTATGGGATTCTTTGGTTTGAAATAGATGTTTTAGTGAGTGAGAAGGGTGTGATATCATTGTCTGTAATGGTTTAGAACTTCATTATTTGTCAGTTTTATGTATTTTGTCAAAAGAAACTGTTATCTCATTTTCCGGTATGTGAGTGGTGTTTGAGTGGTTCTAAGTTTTAGTGATTGATTGAGGAGGGGGTTTAGGGTTAGGGTTTAGGGTTTAGGGTTTAGGGTTTCGGGTTTCGGGTTTAGGGTTTCAGGGTTTCCGGGTTTCGGGTTTCAGGGTTTAGGGTTTAGGGTTTAGGGTTTAGGGTTTAGGGTTTAGGGTTTAGGGTTTAGGGTTTAGGGTTTAGGGTTTAGGGTTTAGGGTTTAGGG
>NW_019268564.1:0-2163 GCF_002738365.1 Cucurbita moschata
AAAATACATGGACGAACTGACGTCGTGGGACGACCTGCCCTTGAACGCGTTTCAATCGAATGCTCTCATCGTTCTCCGACTACCTACGAACAAATGAAAAAATAGGAAAATTGACGAGTATAACAATAGTAAGTAAGCAACCTACTTTTAGGGTCTCATCACATCCTTAACCTACGTGTATCCACGAGCATTTTTTCTGGGCGCTAGAAAATTTGGGCCTAATCTTTAAGGCTATGTAAGCATTTGGGAAGGCCTCAAAATTTCATAGTGGTTTTCTAGTCCAACTCTTACCTTTTGGATGAGGTGGTTACTAAACTTTTCTGCACTTACACTATGCAACCTACTTTTACTAGGAAGTTTATGACCAGCATCCTACGCTAAGGTGCTGCTTAAAGAAAAAAAATCTAGTGGGTCATCTACTAGTTTGAACATCGTTATTGGAAGGTTAGCTGGTGACTTTGCAATTGGGCTCTAAAGTCATTCTAAATTTGGGGAGTGTGGTGCCACATTCACCTATGTTGTCCTTTGCCCTCTCTGATGGTCGGTTTACAACACACAGGACTTGTTTAATAGACTTGTGGAAATTTCCACAAGGTGATGCCACCTAGTCGCTTCGACAGACTACCCTAACTGGCATACGCCTAGCTCGACGGTACTTCTCTCATGGACCTATCGTTTGGTAGGGGGCGCTATTTGATTTGACCTAGGTCGTTGATAATGCTGTCGTGGTACTCGAGTGCATTGGGTGACGGAGACTCCAATGACACTCTTCACAACGACAGTGGCCTAGATTGCTACCTTAGTAATTCTTAAGTGACATGGAGGTCTATTCGATTTGTAGGGCGTTTAGGCGACTTAAGACATAGACTCTCTACTCCAGGACAATCCATGCTAACTCCTTGAGTTTTCTTAGTATGGGAGCACTAGGGACAAAATCCCTCGGTGCTTGGTATACTAGAGGCTCCTATACCTAGGTCATCATTTAACTTGTCTAGCTCTAGAGTCGTAATCTTCACTCAATGCAGGTAACTATGCTCTACAAGGAGAACACTCAAGCAATCACTTAGAACTATCCTACATTTCAATGCATGCTTGGTTAGGGAGATAGCCTTATCAATCACTTAAAGTACAAAATACACTATCTAAACATTCATGCTAGCTCAACTGGTGAGATAACATCCATCAATCACCCAGAGCACAAATCACAATATGTCGTCTTCCTTTCTAGCACGACAGAAAGCATCAAAATAACATACACAATAGAAATCTCGTCCTAGGGGAATTCTCCAAATTTTTGATATCATACAAAGCATTGTCATCAATATTTGCTCTCCTAAAGTCTTAATCCGAATGACCTAAGTAAGGTATGCTTGCATTCAGCTTTTCCTGGCCACCCCTACAAGTATTACGTGAAAAAGTTTGAATGGCTACTAACTTCAACCATGCACATCTTGCCAAGCTTATTTTTCTGCTTGCTAGGAAATCTAATTTTTTTTTTATTTAGTCATAGCAAGTTTTGTCTCCTTCAAACACATGCCTACATATGAATTTCACATTTTCATTTGTTTTTTTCGAATCTTGTTATCTTTTATAATTTTTTCAAATATTCATATCTTATTCTACGAAATTGATTCAACCCAACTCCATCATCAAAGTTGAAGAGTTTCAATCCACCAATAAAAAGAAAAAATTAATTAATTGCATCCAATTCCTTCAAACATGTTAAAATATGAGCGCGTTCAAAGTTGGTAATTTTCAAAAGTATTAAAATACCTAAATTATCAAATCTAAGAAAAAACTACAATCTTGAACTTATCATACCTTTGATTTTCCTTGATTTTTGATTCATTTGAATGCTTCAAACCCATAGATCAATAGAAAATATTATTCTTAAAAACAATTCGTAAGGATGCTTGGCCAAAAACCTTATCGAACTCGTCGATTCTTTAAGGTTGAAGACGATAAACCATTCCTAATTACGGTAGAAGAAAGAAGTTCTCTTGGCTCAAGTATGATCTTCGAGTAAAACAATTGATTCTGGCAAGGGTTCAAGCTTTTTGGTTGGGGTGTTATATTTATCCGGCTCCTTATATTACGAAGAAAGGAATTGTGGTTGAGTAAGTCAATTTTCAATTTTTTTTTTTTTTTTTTTTTTTTTTTTTT
>NW_019268564.1:2478-9883 GCF_002738365.1 Cucurbita moschata
TTTTTTTTTTTTTTTTTTTTTTTTTGTCAACATTTCATCAATTTCATTACAATAAAAGTGAAATGGATTAGAAAATTAAATAACAATGTAAGTGTTCTAGAAATTCTCATCCGTAGACATTTAAAAAAAAATTAAAAATCAATTAAAATGTGTCAAAAAGTATAGTCATTCTAAATTTTGAGGGAGTGACCACCGTGCATTGACCAAGTACCACGTTTTCCTGTGTGGTCCTTCACCCGCTCTTCTGATGATGAGTTTACAACATAGAAGTCTTGTTTAATCGCCTCGACTGACTACCCTAGGTCGCTAATAACCATCAAGGTATTGGAGTTCGAAGGGTAACAGAGACTCTGGTGACACAGTTCACATTGCTAGTAGCCTAGAGAACTACCTTAATCATTCTTACTTGACATGGTGGTCTATTCAGTTCCTAAAGCGTCTAGGTTACTTAAAACGCAAACTCTCTACTCTAGGACTCTCAAGGGAGGAGGAGGAGTCGTGCTCTCATTTACTTTTCCCTTCGAAGATTCCCAATTAAGAGAGAGGGACAGAATGAAAAAATTACCAAGTTTACTTTGCCTACCTTTTCTAGTTAAGTACTTTTGACTTCTTCATTATTTTGAACTTCTGTCCATCAAGACCCCAAGAAAATCTCGAAAGTTTGAATTTTAAAAGAAAAATCGTGAAATAAATTCTCATTGGGCTTCAGTGTTACATTTTTTCCTCCTCTTCCTTCTCCTAATCCCGTGCATGAATACAAAGGATTTTGAGTTCATCCTAGACCTCGAAATTTAAATGACCTTTAGAAGAAGGAGACCAGACCGACACGAACATATAATGCATCTATGACAAACCAACACGAGAAAATGACACGTCATTATTTAGCGGTCCAACCTTGTCATTTTGAATAATATCAAATGGCTAAACTAATAAAAATCCTCTTTTTAACTTTTAAAAGTTTCAAAAAAAGACTTCTAAAACTTTATAAAAATGGTAAGTAGTACTCTTATTATTAGTATAAAATTTTAATAGTGTTTCAAAAATATTTTTAAAATTTAAATTTTTTCATTAAACTAATAACTTTTTGTAAAAGTTCAAAAATACTCTGATCATTAACACTGTATTTAAATAAACTTTAAAGGTAGCATTAACATCTTTACCTTTATAATAAAAATACATAAATAAAATGTTGAAAATACTTATTGTTAATATCTGGATGAAAATTGTCTATGGATATTTCATATATTATCTTCAAATGTTTTTTACTTTGTAAAGTTCAAGAATATTTTTGAAATATAGTA
This sequence comes from Cucurbita moschata, assembly GCF_002738365.1. Taxonomy (NCBI): domain Eukaryota; kingdom Viridiplantae; phylum Streptophyta; class Magnoliopsida; order Cucurbitales; family Cucurbitaceae; genus Cucurbita; species Cucurbita moschata. The sequence continues at coordinate 3,780 of NW_019268564.1, forward strand.
CCAAGTTGGAAGTACTTTTTAAATTTTTTTAAAAAATTAAATGTGTTTTCAAAGTAAAAAATTAAAATATATATATATATATATTTTTTTTTTTTTTTTAAACAAAAGGCTAAATGGTATTTTTGAACACTTTGAATTTCAAAAATAGCTTTTGAAACCAAATATTAACGGTCATCCAAAACTAACAGCCCTACAGGTATTTTTGAACTTGTTAGGCAAAAGTTCAATAGTATTTTTATTAATCTAGCCTAATCCAATAATGATAGATGATATTGGTAAATCGAGCAATTTAGGAGCATAGATTATGAGAGATCCGTGGGAAGATCCACATTCTCATATGAAAGTTTCGTGAAAACTTATCCTCCAAGAGGAGAGGAGTCTGTATGTTAGCCCAAAAATAAATAAAGAAATAAAAAATAAAAATAATTATAAAAATAATAAATAAATAAATAAAAACCTTTCTCCACTTCTCTTTCACGGTAAACTCTCATCCCTTGCCACAATTATCTCTCCTCAACCCATCCTTACTGCAAAAAGAAAAATAAAAACAATAATTTTTAGATTTACTTGAGAATGGCCTTTAAGCAGTTGAGATTCACAGGAGATTTACCTGATAAACAATAATTGTCCGATTTACTTGAGAAAAAAAAAAAGGAATGACCTTTACCTAGTTGAGATTCACCTTAGGTGAAGATAGATCTGATCGGTTTATATTAAATCTTCATTTTCTTTTATCCTATTCTTTTTTAGAAATCACAACCAGTTAGATCTTCATTGAATTATTATAATGGTCTAGCTTTGAGTTAGAAACTAAACGTTAATTATTTATAGATTCTAGTAAATCAGTCATATTAGTAATATTAGATTAAATTTTTGTCAGATTAGTAATATTAGATTAAATTTTTGTCAAATTAGTAATATTAGATTAAATTTTTGTCAATTAAATTTTTGTCAAATTAGTAATATTAGATTAAATTTTTATCAGTAGCCAAATGAACAGATTAAAGATAGAAGGGCCAAGAAAACTTCTGGATAGAAAACATTGAGATAAGGAAAGATTTGGAAGCAGAGATCCACTAGAAATTTGGAATACGAGAACAGAATTAAAAGGGCAACAGATACAAAAAGAAGATTAGGGAAGATTAGGGAATTAAAAATCAGAACTAAATAGAGAGGGAAAGGTAAATACATAAATACAGAGAGTAGTAAAGCCCTCAATAACTTGAAATAGATGTATCTACTCTCTTATACAATAGTAACCATGAAAAATAAGATTTTTAATAAAAATATAATTATAGATATATAACATTTCAAGACTTTTAACAATGGACCCATGTAAATTAGAGAAATAATGTTGTAGAGTTCAAACCTGAAACTGATGTCATGGGCTTATATAGGTTGACTCGGATTTCAAAGGACGGAATCAAACTTTCATTAAAGATATATTCGTGACAATGACTTAAGCTAGCCAGGTAAGTGACCTTATTATCGGCATGGTTATATTTGATGTTGACACGTGCCCCATGGTTCTGCACGTGTCATATATATTGATATGTGTGAATTGTCTGTGGATCGATATGTTTTTTATATGTTATGTATACGTTATAATATGTGAATTATATGATAATAATTATGGTACGATGTGTTCAAGTATATGTTTGAGATAGGATACGAGAAGGATGCACAAAATGAAATGTAACGATAGGAGTAAAACACGTTCATGAAATATTAAGGTTAGGTTACATACTGAAGTGATATGGATAAGAGAGATTGATGGAAGAATACGGTTAGGTTACAGGTAGAAAGGGATAGGTTTGTGATAAATTGATAAAACGATAGCGCTAAGATTGATAGAACGATAGCGTTAGATTACGTTCTTGTGATGATATGACTAAGGTACATTCACGTAATGATATATCCGTGATAGGTACAAGAACGTTAAGGCTATGATAAGTTAGAAAATGATATGACTACGAAATGTTTACGTTATGACTTGTTTATGATATGATACATTGTGATACAATATGTCATGGTATGATGTGTATATGATGAAATGTTATGTTAAAACCATAGAACGTTATGTTAGGTCTCTTAAATTGTGTGTATAAAGCATGATATGAATGACATGAAATTACGATAAATGGCATGAAATATAACCCCGTTAGAATTATGTATGATTTAAGAACTGAAGAATGAGAAACGATATGATATGAATGATTAACGATATCTGAAACGATATGAAAAATGATATGATATGTACATAATGCTAGCGGGGTTGTATTAAAGAATAATGAAAATGGAAAAGTTTTGGGACCTCATGCATTATGTGTGCTCATGCATTTGGGGGATACCCCTATCCCATCACGAAGGTACGGACGCGTACATCCAATGGCAGGACAACCATCGTTATGCTTTGCATAGCACTGCCGTAACGGTTACTAATTCTAGCGGGTGTCCGGCCTAAGGGGCTCCCAGAGTATGCCCACCGGATAAGGAAAGTGGCCCGGCGGTGTGTGAACTAGTTGGTGAGCCCATACTCGCATGTATGGGCTATGTGTAGAGTATATGGTACACATCCAAAATTACCCATTAGGACAGCACCATAGGTAAAACAGAACAAAAGATAGATCTCATCATCTCATTGCATGTGATTGTTGCATTTAACTCCCAATAGTGGGGTCACTTATTGAGTATTTCTTTAAATACTCAAATCATGTGCTACTACATTTTCCAGGTTAAGGCAAGACATTCCTGTACAGCTAACGACGGCATCGCAACTCGAGACCATGACACATGCATAGGATAGTGGTATTTATTTTCTTAGACTTAGGCTAGAATAGGATGTTTTTATTTAGTCTTTTGTAGTGTCGTTTTAAAGATGTTTTCGAAACACGCAAATTCATGGCTGTGTTTTAAGATAAAAGTAATGTTTTATAGAATTTAAATGAAGTCTTTCGCATTCGATGTTTATGATACATATACAGTAGCAACCTTAAATTAAGTAGAAAATTTCGGGTCGTTACATTGTATTTGTTTCTATTTCTTTATTCATTTTTCTGACCTTGATAGTTAATTACTCAATCACACAATTAACAATTACCACAAATTATTTACATCATAATAATCATTCGACACAAAATATGTCCCGACATAGTTTTAAACATAATTTATGATGCAAGAGCATGTATATCTAACAACGGTAGAGAATAAAACATTTAAATCCAACTCGAAAGTCCCTATTCTTTAGATATTGAACTTAATCTTAGCTCCTACTCAAATGGCCTTCCCTTATTCTTTAGTTATTCAACTTTATTTCATTAACTTAAATCGAGTTTCCAAGCATAAGTGGGACAAGTACGCTCAGTTTTCTTTAGTAGACATGCATTACAACAAATATGATTTATTATAGCGTGTCGATATTGCATTTTTTTTAAAATGCTATCAATTAGAAAGAAAAGAAAGGCGCTCAAATGAGTTTTCTTTTTTGTACTCTCTTTGAATTATTGATTTATGTGTTTCCATAATGTTGCAGGATTCCTTGAAAGCTCAATTGGCAAGCAACAACGAACAATTTATCAATTGACATTGATAAAAGGGTGGAACATAGAAGATAATGACGTCTGTTCGAATACCAATCAAAGATGTTACATAGGTATTAGAGTTTTTGTTCTATTTATCTTGTATTTGGGTGGGAGGAACTAATTTGTAAATTGGGAAAGTGTAAAGAGTCTAATATTCTTACGTAGATCTAGTTGAATACTTTATTTTATGATGTGCTAGTAGATTATGAAATTTCAATTATGAACAGAAGTCTCTTTATGTTTAATATTTAATGTATTATGAAATATTATTTCATGTGCGTTGATTTAGCAAGAGTAAATTATATTTGAAAATATCGTTCAGAAAAAATTTATACGACATAAAATGTACTATCAAACGTGCATTAGACGAATTATAGCATACTATATTATAACTATATTATAACTTTAAAAAGATGCTACTACACGTTAATAATAACATAATATTTTAGCAATGTTTATTGGGTACCTTTAATAAAAATGCTATAAAAGGTTTCATAGCATTATATATAAGCTATACAAAAACGCTATAAAAAATTTGAGACTTTTAATAACATGGGCTGTCACGACAGGACATCACAATCCACCCCCCTTCGGGGCCAAATCCAATCGATGTGGGACCGTCCCCAAATCCACCCCCCTTTGGGGCCCAGCGTCCTTACTGGCACACCGCCTCGTGTCTACCCCCTTCGGGGAATAGCGAGAAGGCCAGCACATCGTCCAGTGACTGGCTCTGATATCATTTGTAACGACCTAGATCCACCGCTAGCAGATATTATCCTCCTTGGACTTTCTCTTTCGGGCTTCCTCTCAAGGCTTTAAAACGCGTCGACCAGGAGAAGGTTTCCACACCCTTACAAAGGGTGATTTGTTCTCCTCCCTAACCAATGTGGACATCACACTATTGTACCCTATATTTGTTGCAGTGATGAGATATGAATACAAACTTTCTCATGTTACATATATTCACAAAATAACTCAATAGATGATAGGAAGTACTAAATTTTCAGTCTCGGTATTGGTCTAGACCAACTATAATTTATTTCTACTTGAAGAAAACCCACAATGATATCTTATGTTAAAAAATAATAATAATAAAATTGTAACCCATCCATCTCTCCACAAATCTCACTCAACTCTTTCAATCAAGTATCTCCAACTATTGACAATTTTGCTAATAAAAGAAAACAAAAATGGTAAAGTTTACTATGAATGGCTTAGAAAAAGATATAGAAAAAGGAAGATAGGCGTTTAAGTAGATTTAACTAGAGAGGAAAGAGATAAAAGTTTATGGTAAGTTAGAGCTTCCTTTTCTTAGATTTTTGCTATCATTTGATTAACATCATTAAAATTGTAATTGTAAAACAGAAGTAAGAATCATTAAAATCGGCCATCGATAATTGTGAACACAATTAAAAGAAAAACAGAGAAACATAGAGAAGAAAAAAATGGAAGTGTTCATAGATCCAATGGGCATGGAGCTTTAGAGATAGGTGTCATGACCCGATTTTTTAGGATTCGAGAAATCGGACCGGACCACGACATAAAGGAGAGAATGGGAATAAAGCGAATAAAGATAAAATAAAAACAAACAAATAAAAGTGCACTAAAATTGCGCGATTTAAAATGAAACAATACCATTGCCCATACCATTGCCAAAATCTAAAACAATAGGGACACAAAATAGGTATTTTCTAGTTATTCATAAATGGGGAACGGGTGCCCGGGAAAAACTAATACAAACAACAAGCCAAAAGGAATAATAAAAATAATAAATATAAATATAAATCAAATTGGAAAGAAATGCAAAGGAAACATATATTCAATCTTAAACCTAAAATTAGGATACCAAACGATATAAACTCTAGCTAGTTGAATCTAAGAACCCTCGGGGTATGCAAACTCCTAGTTTACAAATGCAAAAATCCCCCCAAATCAATTTAATTTCATTCCAATTGATTGCCACTCTTGAAAATTTTATCTAACACCTTTATTGACGAATAAGACTTTTCCATCTAAATATCCAAGAATCTCAAAATGAAAGGAATTATTCCGAAGAAAAGTAAGATCTAAATTACTTTGTTGATCGAATATCTTAATGTAAGAACATTTGAGATGTGAATCACTTCACAGCAAGATTGATCATGTGAGGCTTGAATGATTTTAAACATGCAACAAATATATGTTGGAGTGGAGGATTGTTGGTGAGACCAAGAGCATTAACATAGAATCTCTACTATGGCTATTTGAGGCCAACGACTTCTTTATTAACACACACAGACTCCACCGACATGGCTAATTTTGGGATATGGTTCAGATACCAATTGATAGGGACAATAGTCCTCCACAACAATATGATATTATCCAATTTCAGCATAAATTCTCATAACATTACTTTAATTTTCCTAAAAGACTTCATGCTAATGGAAATAATGTCCCTTCCCTTAATTAGCTAATGTGGGACTTTGGTCACACCAATAGAATATAAATGCACGTTATCCTAAGTTTTTTTTTTTTTTTTTTTTT
>NW_019268564.1:11009-53961 GCF_002738365.1 Cucurbita moschata
TTTTTTTTTTTTTTTTTTTTTGCATATTTCGAACCAAAACCAAAATATTGTTTCGCTAGAGTTAGACTTTAAAAGTTCATACCCTAAACAGTTTTTTCAACATTTATACCAAATCTCGACCAAACCCGTCTCTATTCTAGGTTCGGAAAGCTAAAAACTTTAAGTTAGCCCTCTAGAAAGTTCTTTCAATGTTTCGATTAAACTCAACCAACTTTGGTGCTCTAAACTCTAAACCTTACCATAAACCCTAAACTCGTAAAGTAGTCTAAATATACATCTACAAAAGTACAAGTGATCATATAAAAAGCCTACCCAATTCAAAAATAATTGAAACACCATTTTTCACATTACCAACACAATGTTCGTCAGAATTTAAGACACTAAGCCCATTATGGACGCAATCTCCCTACTCACAGAGTTCATTACCGACGTAGCCGACTTGGAATTCACACCAATCTGCTTCTCCATAATTGCCTCAAACCCTTACCTTCGCTTCACTACAATCCTTTACATTTCCAAGATCTTCTGCGTCGACTTCGATATCAATCAGTCTCTCAATGCGAGCATTTCCCTTCCATCCCTTAGTGATGCCATCACGGCTGCCGATGGCGCCCATTTTGAGACAATTGCTATCAGTTTTAAAGCCCCTGATCAGATGGTCCTTACATTCGAGACATCAAGTGAGTATCTATTAATACCCCACAACTTTGCAAGAACTATGATTCTTGTTTTCTTTAGCTTTCAAGAACACATTTTGTTTAATACTCTTTGTTTAATAGCACCTTCAGGGCGTGTGCCTCACTTTCATCAAAATTTGATGCTATTTTCACCACAACGGCTGCATTTAGATAAGCCTGTAGACACAAAATATTTCCACATTAAAACCGAATGTTTTAGACAAATCCTAACAGAGCTACCTATCTTCCAAGATGATTTAGGTAATATGACTCTTCTTTATGCTTTCATGTTCAAGAAACTCGTGTTTATGGGTTGGGTCGGGTTTTTAAGTCGAACGTAGTTGTTATCGCTGTAAAATTTTTAACTTAAACAAATTCAAATAAATCCTGTTGAGGATTTTTGGGAAGGAGTCCCACGTTGGCTATTTAGAGAATGATCATCGGTTTAGAAGTAAGGAATACATTTCCATTGTTTCGAGGCCTTTTGAAGGAAGCCCAAAGTAAAGTCACGAGAGCTTATGCTCAAAGTGGACAAATTTTTAACATAGTATCAGAGTCAAGTCCGTTGTGAGCCTCGAAAGTGTAGTCAAAAGTGACTCAAGTATCGAACAAAGGGTGTACTTTGTTCGAGGACTCCAGAGAAAGAGTTGAGCCTTGTTTATTGGGAGGCTATTTGAGGGCTCCATAGGCCTCAGGAGAGACTCTATAGTGTACTTTGTTCGAGGGGAGAATTGTTGAGGATTTTCAGGAGGGAGTCCACATTGACTATTTAGAGAATGATCATGGGTTTAGAAGTAAGAAAATACATCTCCATTAGTTTGAGATCTTTCGGGGCAAGCCCAAAGTAAAGTCATCAGAGCTTATGCTTAAAGTGGACAAATATCACACCATTGTGCAGAGTCGTGATTTCTAACATGGTATCAGAGTCATGCCCGTTATGAGCCTCGAAAGAATCCGAGTCATGCCCATTATGAGCCTCGAAAGTGTAGTCAAAAGTGACTCAAGTGTCTACAAAGGGTGTACTTTGTTCGATGACTCCAAAGAAGAAGTCGAGCCTTGTTTTTTGGGAGGCTGTTTGAGGACTCCATAGGCCTTAGGAGAGGCTCTATAGTGTACTTTGTTCGAGGGAAGGATTGTTGATGATCGTTGGGAGCGAGTCCCACATTGACTATTTAGAGAATGATCATGGGTTCAGAACTAAGTAATACATCTCCACTGGTTTGAGACTTTTTGGGGAAGCCCAAAGCAAACCCATGAGAGCCGATGCTCAAAATGGACAATATCATACATTGTGAAAAGTCGTGATTTCTAACCAATCCTACCCAATATAACTTATAAAATATCTTGGTTGAATTGATTAGGGTTGTGAGTTTTTTTTTTTTTTCGAACTTATTAATCTTCAAACATTTTCATTTATATGAATTCAACTCGATCAAGTTTTTCGGCCCCTCAATTTTTTTTAATGCCCCTAACTTAATTGTGCACGTTCTATCACAGTTTGGGTTACTCCAACGACTTCAAACGTCAAATTTTCAGCTGAATCTGGAGAGATTCTTGTTAATGGAGAGGTATTATTTTTTAAATGAACTATTCTAAGTCTTAAAACAAGAATATTTTGTTAATGTGAATAGTTATTGGTTGATGTTACGCAGGGTGGACAATGCAAAATTGTTGGTTATGAAGAATGTGTTGATACTCAATTCCAAATTGCTCTTGAGCCGAGGTTGTTCTTCCTTAGTTTGTCATTTAAAGTGAGCTATATATGTTTTTTTAGGACGGTGAATTCTTATAGCGTAATGTTTTTCCCATCTAGTAATTCGTATGTTAAATATTTCATCCAATTTCCTCGGAGTTGATACTACGAATGTCTGCCTTTTAGTAACGGTCGTATGTAGATGTCAAAATCTATTAGAAATTAAATATAATTTTTTTTTACGTGTTTACCCCAATGAATACGGTTGTATGCTCGGCTCGATGGAAATATGAACATATGTTTACACGTTTGTTATAGATGAAGATTGTAGAACTATAGTTTGGACCGACAAAATGATGATTATCGGGAGGTACATCTGAAAAAAAAATAGTTTCATTTTTTAAAAAATTATAATAAACCTATATTTTTATTTACATAAATAATTCTCAAATATATTATGGAGTTATATTCTAAATTGAAAGATAAAAAATTTGTTAAATATAATAAATCAAGCAAGACAACCACCCTTCTTTCATCACATTTCACACTCGGTAACATACGTATATAAACTCTTATAAGTCATTTCATTCATAACCTAACTTTTAAATCTCGACATAGGGTTGTGCATCGTAGATTTTCCTTATTTCAAAACATATTATACCATATCATGGCCTTACATATTATATCATAATACATTATGGCATCTCATAACATAAGATAGCTTATTATAACATATTATGACATTTCATTTATACTATAATATTATTTGGCATATCAAAGTAAATCACACAAATGACTCATTCCGAGCCACTGGGTACGTGTCATCATACATAAAGTAATTCTTTCAACAAAATCGATAGTAGAGTCACTTGTTTGGTTGACCTAGGTCGGAGTTACTAATTACTCTTTGTATCAGCTTGAATCCGCTCTTTAAGGTCCAATTCAACCTTAAATCCATTCTCTTGATGATATGAATTAAAAGAAAATGACAGTAAAAACTAGCCATTTTGTAGTCCAATTATTAAAGGTAAAGAAATATCTCGACATATCTACTCTATCGGTTCTTATTTTCAACCAAATCAAGTTTATTATTTTCAACCTTAAATATATGTTTGTTATAATGTTATATTCACTGCGTACAAATAATTTAATACTTACTCGAAATTGAACAACTCCTTTCTTTCGAACATAGGAGTTGATAAACATAATATCCGGACTAAATGACTTGAATACTTGCAACAGTCAATTATTTAAAAGGAAGATCTTGAGTCGAGAGAATTTCTTTCTTTTACATTAATTAAGAATTTCTTTTTTTCCTTTACACGTTAATATGGATTTCTGAGAGAAAATGTAAAGGTATGATTGGGTTCAAGAATACCGTTTTTTCTTAGATCCGATCATTTAAGTGTTGTAATACATCTTAAAATTATTCACTACGCTTTAAGAGATTATTTTAAATAAATCTGGTCTAGGAATGTAACCTACCTAGACCCCAAAGGGTAAGAGTTGAATTAGAAAACCATTCGAAATTTTGAGGCCTCCCCAAAGGCTTAGATAGCCTTAAAGATAAGACGCAAATTTTTCGAGAGCCAAGAGAAATGCTCAAGGATTAGGGATATGATGAGACCGTGCAAGTAGATTGTTTACTCACTATTTTTATATACACCTATTTTCCTATTTCTTTTAGTTGTTCGTAGTTTGTCATACGAGGATGGAGAGTGTTCGAGAGTTGCGCATTTAAGGGTGGATCGTCCCACGGTGTCAGTCTATCTATGTATTTGGTTATTTATATTTGGTTTGAAATTGTATCCCAAACTTATTCTCCATTTTTAATAAACCTGAACTAACTCTATTTTGAAATTAAATTTAGATTTATTTTTATTTATGGTGGTGTTTGTTTTAATTTGATTTAAGTTTTAGGGTATTTTTATTACTCAATCTACATCTACATGTGTGGTTCCTCTCAAGACGGTTTACAGTATAGTTACCTTATTCAGGGAGCCTCTGACCATTTCTTTATAAGCTAAACTACCCATGTAGTCCCTTGTCTCTTCTTAGGAAGGATTTATCATTTCGTGTCCTTGGCTTTCAACCCGTTTCTACACACAATAGAGACTCCACAAGTAATTAAGGGATGTCATCCTATTTGATATTGGACAAACTCGATGATACAGGTTCTTGTATATCTACTGTTTGGCAGGGATACTACTAGGTTTGATCTAGGTCACCGAATAACGCTACTAAGGTACGAGAGAGAATAGGAGATGATCAGACTTTAGTAATATCGTTTATACTACTAGCGGCCTTATAAGCCTCAAACTTAAATTTTCAGGATACTCTAGACTAGCTCCTCTACGTAAATCTGGTTCTAAGAGCACGAATGTCTTCACTACTGATTGCCGCTTACTATGGTTAATGTAACGCCCCTAATTTTCTCTACCCTAATTAGCAACGTTACCTTATACTCGTCAAATCAACAGGACAAGAGTTCACGTGGGACAGTCTCAATAACGAAAATGCATTCATCAATATACGCAGTTCATACCTAGAAAAACAATTGCGACAACCTAGCCTAGAAGTAATCAACAGAGAACTAGAGGAAACAATCGCAAAACTATGAACCCAAAAGAATCCAACAGGCGCCTACGACACTACAGACTCTCCTCAAGATTTCCATGGCCCTTCGCATCATCCACCGTCACCCATACATGGGAGTCTTGCCCTTACCTGCAAATATTGGTAGCAAGTGGCTCGAGTATTATATAAAATACCCAGTAAGTCGCCCCACTATTGGGGTTAAGCATATATTCATACATCCGGATACAAGCAATCGCACACAATACATCTACATGTCGCACACGATATACATACATGACGCACACAACACACATACATGTCACACAGAATACCCATACATGTCGCATATCATAACCATACATGCCGCACATAATGTTAGAAGAACGAAGCTGAGAGAGAGGTCTGTCTTCCATTCCTTCCCATGGCCTTAGGCCCTTGCCTTGTCCGGGCGGGGGTGGATGCATGGTAATTTCCCATGCATGACCCACATGGGTGACTATGGGCCCACCAGGCGAGCTCGCAAGCGAACTCCCTAGGCCTGGCTTGGTCGGGTATGTATGACATACAATACCGGACGCCACGAACAAAGGAGGGTCTGCATGATATCGTGGCGAACACAATATCGAATATACGCATCCATACCATCAGTAGCATAATGGGGGAGTGCCCCAGGTACATAACCATAGCGTGCATGAGATCCTTAAGGTTTACCTCCATGACATTATACATACAACGCTCCATCCCCTCGCCGCATTACATAGCATAATCGGGTCCACATTAAGCAAGCATATCATAGCATAACCGGGTCCACATTGAGCAAACATAACATAACATACCAGTCATCTCATTCATGGTATGTGGGGTTCTCATTACAATCATGACATGTCAATCAAGCTCATCATACATACAGGGCAACCAACCGTGTCACAACATCGTATTCATAAACATGGCATACATAGCAATTCACTGCAAGAATCACATACATAATCATAGCATGCATAGCATTTCACGACAAGAAACATCTAGCCTAGCATACAGCAACAACATATGGTGCATGCAAGGGCCACAGGGCACGCACCAACATATATACATAACTAACGCCACAGTAAGGTTACTTACCTCCTTGGCCTGGGTCGAAGCCGCCCACAGCGCTAACTCCAGCGCCTAACTACCTCCTATAAGATAACATGATACACTTAGAGCGCCTTCACAACTATCCCTCGTGCCTAGCTACCAAGGTACGTCCCTATTGCAAGCTATTTGTAAAAAATGGAGTTATACTTACCTCAGATGGTTGAAACGAGGGGTGGGAATGGCTCCAGAAGGGTCGAAAACCTAGGAATCGGTATACTATTCGGATGTCGAGCCGCCAAGCCGCGCCGCCAAGTCGCACTTAGCCGAGCCGGAGGTTCGTGAAGCCGCCGATGGAGCAGAAACCGATGGCTGTGACGAACACCACCGGCGCAGGGTTTCTGGCGCGCCTCCGGTTTGGGCCACAAAGAGGACGAGGCTCCGGGGTGGTGTCCGAACGCGGCCTGCGACGGGCGGGCTGCACGCTAGCTGAGACGTTTCGCAGAATGCCGAGGGTCGACCCACGCCTGTGTTGCGTCTTCCTCGTCCAAAAGTCCCGATGGTCTGAATCGTAGAGCTTGGCTACTGTCGCCGGTGGATGCGTCATCGTTCGTCCGTTCTCCGGTGGCGCGTCGGCTTCCTCTTGCTTCGAACCACACTGGCGCTCCCTTCTCCCTAAAGGAGGTGGCCACTTCTAGGGTTTACGAGCCTGAGTGGATCCCGCCAAAAATCGTGATTTTCGGCGAGCTTTCCTTTTTTTTTTTTTCTCTCTCTCTCTCTCTCCTCACTCCTCAGAAGGTGTATCGTTACAGTTAAGGTGCGGAGGGCATTCAATAGCTACACAGTTATAAATGGGGTCGTCCCAAAACATCAATCCTTTGTGCTTTTTAGGGCTATTAATTGTTTTCGCATCCCGAACCCTAATCCCCCGTTTTATACAAACTTTGATTCAGTACTATAATAAACATATTGATTTTAGGATTTTTCTTTTAATAGTATTAGTGTTCGACTTTAAATTTCACAAAATTTTACTATACTTCTGTTTATCTTTTTTCATCATGATCTATGCTTCGAAACCTCAAAAATCAAACCATGACACCCGTGCCATAAACCCAAAACCCCAAGAGTAAATGTTATAAATACCCTACCCAATCAATTGTGTTCAAACTTGAGAAATCATTGAAACTTCTTTTTCACATTACAATCACAATGTTCTTGATCAGAGTTCAAGATACTAAGCCCATCACGGACGCAACCTTCCTATTCAAGCAATTCATTAACGAAAAAGCCGACTTAGGTTTCAACCGCAACAGCTTCAGCATAATTACCTCAAACCCTTCCCTTCGCTTCATAGCAAGGTTTTACATTTCCAAGAAATATTGCCAAGACTTTTTCATCAATCAAACTCACATTGCCAAAATTTCCCTTCCATCCTTTAGTGATGCCATCATGACTGCCGCTGCTACCCGCTTTGATACAATGAGTATCACTCTTCCAAGCCCTTATAAAATGACCCTTACATTCGAGACATCAAGTGAGTATCTATTAATACCCCACAACAACATTGCCAAGAACTATGATTCTTGTTTTCTTTACCTTTCAAGAACTCACTTTTTTTAATAGCTCCACCAGGGCGTGTGCCTCGGTCGAATTCACGTGCGCTGCCACTGTCACCTACGCAAGCGATGGATTTTGGAAGGCCTTTACTCTCAAAACATTTCACCATTAAACCCGAATGTTTTAGACACATTCTTACCGAACTACCTAACTCGCAAGATTTAGGTAATATGACCTTTTTTCACCGTCCTTAAAAGAAACTTATCCCAATGTTTTGAGTCGGAGTTTTAGGTCAAACTCAATTGTTAAGATTGTAAATTTTGTATCTAAACCGTAAAATATTTAGGTCGAGTGGATTCCTAACTTATTGAGCGTGTTTTCATTAACTCGTCTTTCTCGATCACAGTTTGTGTTACTCCAACGACATCAGAAGTCAAATTCTCACATGAATCCAAAGAGGTTATTCTTACTCCAGAGGTATTATTTTCAATTGCTTATATCTGTTTTTAACTTCTTTTTGGTCTTTTATGTTTAACACTAATATTTTTTCTTTCTTGAGATTTATTTTTTTTCTATTTAATCTCCAAAGTTTAAATTTAATTTCTAATTAATTCCTAAAGAGGTTTTAAATCATCACTCGTAAAAGTTGATAATTAACTTAATAGAATGATTACATTCATAGTTAATTAACGACTACTAACTAAACTCTGATGATATGTATTTTTTAAACGAGTTAAACCAAATAGAAACCAATTTTGAATTTCAAGAACTAAGAAATCTCTCAAGAACGAAATGAAACTAAATTCAAATGGTTTGATTTTAAAAATTTTAGGACATTTTATTATTGTCTAAAGGTTTTGGATGATGTTATGCAGGCTGGACAATGTACAACCGTGGGTTATGAAGGATGTGTTGATACTCAGTTCAAAATTGTTCTTCATCCGAGGACGTTTTTCTTTGATTTGTCATTTAAAACGTGCACAAGTATATGGTTTTGTAGGACATCAAATTCTGGTAGCGTAATGGCTGTCCAATCTAGTAGATTTCATGCTATATATTACATCCATTTTCCTCAGACATGACATGTTGACAAATTATTCAATATACATCCATTTTCCTCAGACATGACATGTTGACAAATTATTCAATAAAGTCGTTGTCTTTTTTGTAACGGTTGGATATAGACGTGAGAATATGTCCATTCACTTTGAACCCAAATTATTCAATAAGATCATTGTAATATGGTTGTCTTTCTCAAACTCGCACCCTTCAACAAGGTTCCCTTGATTTGAATTTGTCGCATGAACAGACACCTAAATATAACTCCACTACAACTCACTTAATACTGATGATTTGAGGGAAAGAGGAGACCATATGAATTCCGGTATTTATAATAGAAGTTAGACAATGTGAACGATACATTTGTGATCCTCCATTTTATCTTTTACACTTCTAAATCATTAGATTTAAAATATATCGATATCATTTCCAAACTTGCAAAATCTCCTAAATTTGTTCTACAAATTAAATCTCCTAATCTTTTGAATTCTATTTGAGGGTACTTATTTTTTAATCTCAATGGACGAAATTTACCTCTAAATTATATTGGTGCAACACGTGGCGCACGAATGATGAGCGAGAAACTAGATTGGGTGTAGGTCCTTCGGTTGAATTTATAGTTGCGTGTGGATTGAGTTACAAGTCACTAAGTTTAGACCTAACCTTTCTCTAGGAGCCTAACAGATCACCACGTCAAACGAAGTACCTTAAGAGTGTTATTAGGCTGCTAGTTGTGTGAACAGTGTCTATAGCTTCGTGTGGGACCAGGGGTTCCTGATCAGTTCTCACTCCTCCTAGCCGTTTCGCATGAGAAATGTGAGTCCACATCGCGCCTTCAATGAGGGAGCCTATCATGGACCTAGGAGGTATTCAGCACAGCCCTAAGTAGGATACATATAGTCTTAGATAGCCTACAATTAAGTAGGTGGCTTATCGAGTATAACCTTTATACTCATCTTTGTTGTCTTGTCCTTTTTTAAGAGTGTGAGGCGTCAGGTCAAGAGAGGGCGTGTTTGAGAGTTGTGGATTGTCACAGAGGAAAGCATGTCACAGGACGTCAGTCTAGTCCAATTTTTTGTACCCATTGTCTTTCATGTTTTTGGTTGTCAAAACTGGTTACAAATTGATTCTTTGTATTACAACCTTCTTCTTATGAAATAAATGATTTTTGAAATGATGTCTTCATTTGAGTTTTCATTGCATACACACTGTACATCATTATTGCTTTGAGTCACGACTCATAATAATTATTGGGTCGTGACAGTTGTTTATGGTGTTTGAATCAAAACTTGACCAAACATGTCCATGTTTGAGGTTGGTAAGTTCCCAATTTTGTCCTCTAAAGACTTCTCCAACGAATTATGGGTCGTAATCAATAAATTCATGTTTCGATCGATCTCTCGAGAGTTAGAAGCCAAAACTTAATAATCTCGATAGTTGTTCTTAATGGTATGACCAAAACTCAACCAAAAACGTCTCCATTAAAGTCTTGGAAGGTCTGTTATTTCTGTTCGAACTTTGAATAGATAGAACCCTAATTTTGTTCTACGAAGAGTTTTGTTTGTTATTTTTGCAAAGTTTGGACAAAAATATTGTTTTGCTCGAGTTAAAACTTTAAAAAACTTTCCTCTAGATAGTTTTTATCATATTTGGACAAAATCTCAACCAAACTTGTCTCTATTCTAGATTTGGATTGAGAAACTTTCGGTCGGTCTTGTCAGTTTCGACTCCAACTAAAAAACAAAGGTAAAAGAAAATAATATAAAAGCATAATAAAATAAAGGATAAATAAGGTAAAATTTAAATTAAATAAAGCTAAACAACACTATGGTTAAATCAAGTTTATCACAAAGGAAAAACGAGTTTAGGATGAGAAACTAAATACAAAATACTCAAAATATAAAGAGGTTGCACTCCAAAATAGTTTATGTGACCACGTACCTCCCAAATACTCCCCCACCACTACAGGCACCTTGCAAACACGTAAAGAAAAGAAGAAGAAAGGGATGAGTATAATAAAAATGCTAAATAAACAACCTATTTATAGGTTCTCATCCCATTCGTAACCGAGTAGGTACCTACATGCTTTTCCTTGGACTTAGCAGTTCTGGTCTAGTCTTTATTCCTATCTGAGCATCTAGGGTACCATGAAGTTCCGAGCGGTTCTCTAGCTGCTCATGAACACATAAAGTCACCTATGTTTGGGGGGATGTAATTCCCTTGCACTGGCCAACTACTAGGTCAACTTGTTTCGTCCCACACCCTCTATCATGAATGGGTTTAGAGCATAGTGACTTTGTTCCAGAGACCCCTAGCCATTTTTATAAGGTTGGGGTATGCACTACCCCAACCGATCTATGCCCAACTCGATAATACTGTGTAACAACCCAAAGCATCACTAACACATATTGTCTTCTTTGGACTTCCCTTCAAGATTTTAAAATACATCTACTAGAGAGAGTTTTCCACACCATTATCAGGAATGTTTCATTTTCCTCTTCAACCAATGTGGGATCTCACAATCCACCCCCCTAAGGCTCCAACATCTTCACTACACATCGTCTGAGGCGATCGCTAATAGATATTGTCTTCTTTAGGCTTCATCTTCAAGACTTCCCCTCAATACATTTTAGAAAGTGTCTACTAAGGAGACGTTTTCACACTATTATAAGAAATGTTAAGTTCCCCTCTCCAATTAATGTGGGATCTCACATACTGCTGTAGGAGTGAAAGGGTAGTAGAGAGTCTGATGACACTGTTCATACTGCTTATTGCCTAGAGAGCTACCTCTATTGTCCTTGGATGTTGTGGAGGTCTACTAGATTCCTAGAGTCATCTAGACGGTTTAAATCTCATCTCTCGTTTCCAATACCTCTAAAACTAACTCCTAAGGTAATCCATTCCCTAGGTGCACATGGGTCTAAATCTCTGATCGTCACTCACGATCTTAGGGTGCTCGAAGATTTACTAGAAACGTATTGTCCTGGGTCAACTTGAATCCGCTTTAGCTCTAGCGCTTTAATCTTAACTTGGTTCTTTTGTACATGCTTCGTTAGGTAGATAATCTTATCAATCACCTAGAACATGGTATTCATAAACTAAACATTTGTGCAAGCTTAGTAGGAAGATAATTATATCAATAACCTAATGAACACTGAAAACGTGTATTGAACATTCATGCAAACTCAACAGCGAGATAACATCCATCAATCACCCATAGCATAAATCACAAAAGCGCATCCTCCTATCTAACACAATAAAAAACATTAAAAACAACATTTATCTCAAAATCTTGTTATAGAGGTATTTTGGTAATTTCTTACATCTTACATAGCTTACTCGTCTGGATTACACAAAGCATTCTCATCCAAAATTACCCTCTAGAGTCCTAACTAGGCATATTCTAACCATCTGAAGTAAGGAATGTTTGCATGCTAGTATAGTTTAGGGATCCCATGCGCATGTGCCGACACCTTCAAGGAGGGTGTAGATGCGCTCTCGACGACATGTGCATATTGATTGGCGCTTTCATTTGAGTCCGTTTGGATCGGTGCAAGCAAATCGAGTTAGAGCAAGCCGCGATCTCGAGTCGCCCTCTGATGGCGCAATACGTGGAGCACTTCCTAGTCGAGCACGCTCCTTCCCCAATTTTCAACGTTCTCCTCAATTGCTTGAGGTACAGCTCCGTCCTACTTGACATGTGGCCCTATTTACGCTTGACACGTGTCCGTTCTTCTTCTCGGAGTTTCTATTTGAATTCTAGATTTCCAAATTAGTATCCAATTAGTTCTCTAACTTCTTTAGATTTGTTTTGTATTGTTTTTTAAGTAACTTTAATCAACTTGGTTCATTTACCAAAGTGGTAGAGAACGCATTCAAAGTTAGTCCATACCTAAAACCCATCGTTCTTAATGCATGTTAGAAGTTAAGTTTCAATCTAATTAAACTCGGGTTCCTTGACAAGATTTGTGTGAGTTACTCCCAAGAAGAGCATACTAAAAAAATCAAAACGTAATTCCAAAAAATATCTCTCGAATCTTAAGAAAATTTGAAATTAAAAATTTGAAACTCTTACCTCTCGATCTTATTTATTTTTGGATGGTTTTCAATGATTTAAATGACCGATTGAATGTCCCTCCTACTAATTTGATTGAGTAGCACTATTAGAAGCAGATTTTCCAGAAAATGTGAGTTTGAGGCTTAAAGGTCACTAGCAGTGTGAATAGTATTACTATAGCTTGACTATCTCCTGTTCTCTCCAATACCTCAGTAGCATTATTCGGTGACCTAGATCAAACCTAGTAGTATCCCTGCAAAACAGTAGATATCTAGAAACTCGTATCATCGAGCTTAACCAATGTCAAATAGGATGACATGTTTTAATTACTTGTGGAGTCACTATTGTGTGTAGAAACGGTTCGAAAGCCAAGGCCACAATCTCATAAACCCTTCCTAATAGGAGACGATGGACTAAATGAGTAGTTTAGCTCACGATGAGTAGCACTATCATGTGTAGAAATGGTCAGAGGCTCCCTAATCAAGCTCACACTATATAGTAAACCCATCTTGAGAGGGTGCCAGGGATCACACATATAGATTGAGTAGCAGACCCGCACCCCGCACGTAGGGTTACTCCTCCAGACTTTTAACTCTATGGTGGTTCCTGTGGAAGAATGACCAGTTAACCATATACAACAATGTTTAGAGAGAGGCCTTACGTTGTTCTATGATATGTAACAAGGTCATGCCTTAACTTAGATGGTTGGTCCTTCACGACCAGGAAAAGTAAGCTTTCTAAGTTTAACAACAAAAAAAAAAAAATAGTTCACCCAAAACTAAGTTATGCCATTAAGTAGATCTGCAGCGGCAAAAAATGTAAACAACCTCCAAACTCCGAGAGGTTTGTAATAGACAAGAGAACCCCTCAAAACTTCAAAGCATTCTCAAAAGCTCAAGTAGTTATAAAACCTTGGCCCAAACTTCCTAGAACTCAAGGAAAAAGTTTTGTGGTAATTTCTACATTTCTTTTTTTAGGTAATCACTTACTTCTGGTCCAAGTGGGAAAAGCATTCAAGAGCTACGCAGTCATAAAGGGGATCATTCCAGAACATCAGTCCTTTGTGGTTTCTGGGGCTATCTAGGGCTATTAATTGTTTTCACATCCCGAACCCTAATCCCCCATTTTATATAAACTTTGATTCATTATTGTTATTGTTCGATTTTAAATTTCACAAAACTTTATTACAGTTCTGTTTATCTTTTTTCAACACTGTCTCTACTTCAAAACCTAAAAAATCGAGTCGTAACACCTCTACCGTAAACCCAAAACCCTAAAGTATTCAAAATATACCACTAAAGAAATCTACCCTTTAAAATTTTAACAATAATTCACAAAAATCCACAAACCAATCTTATAAAGACCCTACCTTACCCAATCAATTGTGTCCATACTTGAAAAATCATTGAAACTTCATTTTCACATTACGAACACAATGTTGTTGATCAGAGTTCAAGACGCTAATCCCATCACGGATGCAAACTTCCTATTCGCGGAGTTCATCAACCATGAAGCCGACTTAGAGTTCAAACCAAATAGCTTAACCATAATTGCCACAAACCCTACCCTTCGCTTCATAGCAACGCTTTACATTTCCAAAACCTTCTGCCAAGACTTCACCATCAATCAAACTCACATTGCTAGAGTTTCCCTAACATCCTTTATTGATGCCATCATGACTGCCGCTGCTACCAGCTTTGATACATTGGCTATCACTCTTCCAAGCGCTTATATCATGATCCTTACATTCGAGACATCAAGTGAGTATCTATTGATACCCCACAACAACATTGCCAAGAACTATGATTCTTGCTTTCTTTACCTTTCAAGAACTCACTTTCTTTTAATAGCTCCTTCAGGGCGTGTGCTTCAGTCACATCCACGTGCACTTCCAATGTCACCTTCGCTAATGATGGATTTTCCTAAGCCTATACTCGCAAAACATTTCACCATTAAAGCCGAATGTTTTAGACGCATTCTTGAAGAACTACCTCTCTGGCAGGATTTAGGTAATATAATCCGTGTTCTCGATCGAGTTTTAGGTCAAACTCAATTGTTAGGTCGAGTGGATTCAGGTAGTGAAGAACAACTTAATTAACTCGTCTTTCTCTATCATAGTTAGTGTTACTCCCACGGGATCAGAAGTCAAATTCTCAAATGAATTCAAAGAGATTATCCTTTCTCAAGAGGTATTATTTTCGTTCTTGAGATTTGATTTTTTTTTTTTTTTTTTTTTATTTAGTTCTTGGGGTTTCAAAAATTATATATCCGGTCTCTAAAGTTTGAATTTGATTTCTAATGAATTCCTAAAGCGGTTTTAAATCGTCTCGTAAAAGTTGATAATTGTGATATCCCACATACACCCTTCATAAGGGTGTAGAAACCTTCCTCTTGCAAATGCATTTTAAAGCCTTGAGGGGAAGTACGAGAGGGAAAGCCGAAAAAGGTCAATTTCTCTTAGCGGATGAATCTGCCGTTGCCATAATTAGATATCGATATGTATTTTTTAGAGTTAAACCAAATAGAAACCAATTTTGAGTTTCAAGAACTAAGAAATCTTCAAGAACGAAATGAATCGAATCTTGTTTGATTTTAAAATTTGATGGAACATTTGATTAATGTATAAAGGTGTTGGATGATGTTACGCAGGCTGGAGAATGTACAATCATGGGTTATGAAGGATGTGTTGATACTCGGTTCAAAGTTGTTCTTAATCCGAGGATGTTTTTCCTTGATTTGTCATCTAAAACGAGCACAAGTATATGGTTTTATAGGACAACGAGTGCTGGTAGCATAATGGCTGTCCCAACTTGTAGATCGTATGCTATGTATTACATCCATTTTCCTCAGATATGACATGTTGACGAATTATTCGATAAGATCGTTGTAATATGGCTTTCTTTTAGTAATTGTCGGATGTAGACTCGAATATATGTTCGTTCACTTTGCACCCAAATGGTTCAATAAGATCATTGTGATACGGTTGTCTTCTCCAAACTCGTACCCTGATTTCAATTATCGTAGGAACAAACACCTAAATATGACTCCACTACGACCCACTTGATACTCGTAGTTTGAGGAGAGAGGAGACAATGTGAATTTAGGTATTTATAATAGAGGTTAGACAACGTGAACAACACATTTGTAATCCTCCATCTTAAAATTTTTAAGACCATTAGATTCAAAATATAAGATGCTCGAGAATTAAATTGTTAAGGATATTTAGTAATAAATTATAGTTTACCATATATATTATATTTGATATTTTATTATAAGGCAAATATCTAACATTTGCCTTATTACTATAGGTATCTTTCCATTTATTGTTATTTCCATTTATTACTATTTCCATATCCTTGTAATTTATTTGATTATAAATAAGATAACTTTCACACCATTTAGGTGTGGTGGTGATTCAGCAAACATTCACATGGTATCAGAGCCATTTTGGTTTAGCAACCCGGATTCTTTCTTTTCAATGGCTTTTGAAATCTTCTACTGTTCTTCTCCACCACCACTATTGGCTTTGACGCCGCAGGGGCAGTCGTCATGGCTGCCACATGCAGAGCCGATTGATTATTCTTCGGCTCCACCCTTTTGACCTCCAAATCATCCTTCGCCATACTCTGTACATACAACCTCACCTTTTCCAAACATAGCCTCTTTCATTTTCTTCCCAATTTTCCCTTCATCCTTCATCCTTCATCCTTCACAAAAACCCTAATCTTAGGATCTTCATCAGCATTCCTCTTCGAAAATATACAAAATCTCAATAAGCCCATCGACCTTCTGCAGAGATTTACCTTTGGAATCTGGGCGCCGCACTGGCATCTTCGCCAACCAAGTTGCCGCCGCCCTTCTTGCCAAAATTGGCTCCTTCGCCCCAATGTGGCGACTCTTCCAGCTGCCCTTCTCGCCAAAATTGGCTCATTCGCCCAATGTGGCGACTCTTCCGGCTTCAACATTGTCTTTGTCCCTTGCTCTAGGTTTCTCCTGCTACTTCTTGGGGTTAGACATATTCTCACCAGAGCCAAGTCAACATCGTCACTAAGCGACAATCCCTCTTCATGGGTTAGACATATTCTCACCGAAGCCAAGGCAGCATCGCCGCTGAGCGGCGATCTCTCTGCAGTTTTCGATGGCCAAGAAAGTGTTTCTCTACGCCTCCTCTGAACCAGGTTGTTAACATCTTCACGAAAAGTGTTTCTCAACCTCTTTGAATTTTTCAGATTCAAGCTTCACGTTCGTTTAAATCCGACGCTTAGCTTGCGGTGGGGTGTTAAGGATATTTAGTAATAAATTATAGTTTACCATATATATTATATTTGATATTTTATTATAAGGCAAATATCTAACATTTGCCTTATTACTATAGGTATCTTTCCATTTATTGTTATTTCCATTTATTACTATTTCCATATCCTTGTAATTTATTTGATTATAAATAAGATAACTTTCACACCATTTAGGTGTGGTGGTGATTCAGCAAACATTCACATAAATCTTTTAGGTTAAATCTCTTAAATTTGCTCCACAAATTAAATCTCCTAATCTTGTGAATTATATTTGATGTAACGCTTACATCTAAATTATGAGTTGTGTGTGGATTAATGGGTTGAAGCCTCAGGTCGAATCGGGTCAGGTCAAGTGTAACACGTCCCTACGGATGGCTTGAAGTGTTGCTCCAGTTGCAAGCGGACACGTGTTGTTGGTCTTTACATATGCACTTCCCACTTCGTTGTGCGACACGTGTCCCACTGGTTACTCCAACTTGCTTCGATCCAAAATTGTTATTAGCCTCTTTTTCTACATGATTCCTCAACTTTTTTGACCTCTAATCCAACTATTCAAATATAACTTTTATACAATTTTAGGTCAATAAAACGATCGCATTCAAACTTTCAGAAAAATATTTATTTTTATCGAAGTTGACGTTTTCAAGATCTCTAATTCCAACGTGATTTTTGGTCAAATCCCAACACGAAATCAACGAGGTTCCTTTTTAAATTAACACACTCCGACGTTGGAGTTTAAGTCCACCTTAACTCTTAGATTTTGAACATAAACTAGATCTAAGAAATCAATAAGGAGTGTTTGCCGTGAGGAACTTCGGGCTAATCTCGAACTTGAACAACGGTAAGGGTGCCTCCTTTTTCTTCTTCTTTCTCCTCAAACCCTAGGTTTCTCTCTCTCGGACATTTTTCCCTTCTACAGCTCTTTGACATTCACACTTCAACGCTCTCAATAAAATCCCGAATCTCCAAAAATAAAGGGACAAAAGTAATACCCACTGGGCTGAGTGTTACGTACGAGATCACAAAGGGAGTCTGTTAAGGATAGTTGACCATCCGTTATAAAGCAAATATCTATATTTGCCTTACATTAAGGCTTACCATATTTGCCCTTTTATTAAAGGCAAATATATTGTATTCATTTATTATTCTTTCCTTTTATTGCTATTTCCATATTATTTGTAATTTACCATATTTCTGTATTAAGTAAATGATTATAAATAAGAGAACTCTCACCACTATTTAGGTGTGGTGGATTCAACAAACATTTACATGGTATCAGAGCCCTTTCGGTTTAAAAACCCTGATCCTTTCTTCTCTATGGCTTCCGAATCTTCTTATCATCTTCTTCCTTTCAATACTCTAATCCATATGATCATCATCAAACTTTCTTCCTCCAATTATCTTCTTTGGAAAAGCCAACTTCTTCCTCTCCTTGAGAGTCAAGACATGCTGGGTTATGTTGATGGAACTATGGTTCCATCACCTCGCTTTGAACCAGAAATCTTCTCAACACTCAACCCCAAATATTTGGCATGGAGAGCAGCCGATCAACGACTTCTCTGTCTCCTGCTCTCCTCTCTCACTGAGAAAGCCATGGTTGTTGTCGTTGGTCTCTCTACTGCACGTGATGTTTGGCTTGCGTTGGAAACTACGTTCAGCCATCAGTCGAAAGCTCGTGAACTGAGACTCAAGGATGACTTGCAGTTGATGAAACGTGGCACCAAACCTGTTGTTGAGTATGCCCGTGCCTTCAAAAAAAATCTGTGACCAACTTCATGCCATTGGCAGACCCGTCAAGGACATTGATAAAGTGCACTGGTTCCTTCGTGGACTCGGTACCAAATTTTCAGCTTTTTCTACTGCTCAGATGGCTCTCACCCCTATCCCCTGTTTTGCAGATTTAGTCTCTAAAGCTGAAAGTTTTGAGTTGTTCCAGCGCTCCCTTGAGTCCTCTGACTCCACTCCTACAACATTCACAGCCACTAATCGTGATCGCACCCATGGAAGCCACCCTGCTTCCTTTAGCAACCAGCGAGGTCGTTCTTATTCTCACAAAAACAACTCTTCTAATCGAGGACGAACCCACTCAAGTCAGGGTCGTCGACCACCTCACTGCCAAATATGCCGCAAAGAGGGCCATTATGCTGACCGCTGCAACCAACGGTATGTTCGACCTAATTCTTCTCATGCTCACCTTGTTGAAGCCTTTAACACGTCATGTTCTATTGCTGGACCCGATGATGCTGATTGGTTTCTGGACACTGGGGCTTCGGCCCATATGACTGCCAACCCATCTATTCTGGATTAGTCTAAAAATTACACGGGTAAGGTCTCTATGATTGAAGGAAACGGTGCATCCCTACCCATTACCCATACCAGTACTCTTTCTCCTGTTCCAAATATTCACTTATTAGATGTCTTGGTTGTCCCTCACCTCACTAAAAATCTTCTTTCCATAAGTAAATTAACGTCTAATTTTCCTCTCTCCGTTACATTTACTGATAATCTTATTATTATCCAAAATCGTCAAACAGGAAGGGTGGTGGCAACCGGTAAAAAAGATGGAGGGCTATATGTGTTGGAGCGTGGCAACTCTGCTTTTATTTCAGTCCTTAGAAACAAATCTTTACGTGCTTCATACAATTTATGGCATGCTCGTCTGGGTCATGTGAATCATTTTGTTATTTTCTTTTTAAATAGAAAAGGTCATCCTTCTCTTGCGTCTTTATTACCTTCTCCATCATTATGTAATATTTGTCAGCTTGCGAAAAGTCATCGATTGCCTTATTCCCGCAATGAACGGAAGTCGTCTCATGTGTTAGATCTTATTCATTGTCATCTTTGGGGTCCTTCTCCCGTCAAATCAAATTCGGGTTTTCTTTATTATGTTATTTTTATTGATGATTATTCTCGATTCACTTGGCTTTACCCTTTAAAATTTAAATTTGGTTTTTTTTTTTTATATTTTTCTTCAATTTCAAAAATTTGTGGAAAATCAATATTCTTCTCGTATCAAGGTATTTGACAGCGATGGTGGTACCGAATTTATTAGTACTTGTTTCAAAACTCATTTACGTAATTCTGGCATCCACCATCAACTCTCTTGTCCATATACACTTGCTCAAAATGGTCGTGTTGAGAGAGAAAACATCGTCATGTGACTGAGACTGGCTTGACCCTTCTCTTTCACTCTCATCTTTCTCCTCGTTTTCGGGTTGACGCCTTCAGCACTGCAGCTCATATTATCAACCGGTTGCCTACTTCACTTCTTGGAGGTAAGTCACCCTTTGAACTCCTTTATGGCTACACTCTACATTATGACAATTTTCATCCTCTCAGTTGTCGTGTTTATCTTTATTTGCGTGATTATATGCCTAACAAGCTTTCTCCCCGCAACATTCCTTGTATTTTTTTGGGTTATAGTCCTAGCTCATAAAGGGTTCCGTTGTCTTGATCCCGCCACCACTAAGCTATATATCACCCGCCATGCTCAATTTGATGAAACTCACTTTCCTGCTATCCCTAGCTCTCAGGCCCAACCTCTTTCCTCTATTCCTATTTCAAATTTCTTGGAACCACATCTTTATCACATTGATTCATCCCCCCTACCACTTCATCACACATTCCTCGATCTAGTTCATCCCCGTGTGATATTTGTTCTGACCTTGTGGATGAGTCTGTGCAGGTTGATATTTCTCTTGCAGGTTCCACTTTGCCACCCTTGACTTCTAATTGGACCTTTATTGAACCTACTATTGATTCCTCTTCTTTGAGTACTCATCCTATGATCACACGAGTCAAAGCTGGTATATTCAAGACTCGTCATCCAGCAAATCTTGGTATTTTGGGCTCATCTGGACTTCTTTTTACTCTTCTTGCATCCACTGAGCCAAAAGGATTCAAATCTGCGGCTAAGAATCCTGTTTGGGTGGCTGCCATAGATGAAGAAATTCGAGCGTTACAATAAAATGATACTTGGACTTTGGTTCCTCGCCCTACCAACACCAACATCGTGGGCTCTAAATTGGTGTTTCGTATTAAATATTTGCCTGATGGATCCATCGAGCGTTTCAAGGCTCGTCTTGTTGCCAAAGGTTATACTCAGATTCTTGGTCTTGACTACACTGACACTTTCAGTCCGGTTGTCAAAGCTACCACTGTCCGTGTTGTGCTACAGTCACAAATAAATGGCCTCTTCGACAACTTGATGTCAAGAATGCTTTTCTCAATGGAAATCTTATTGAACGTATTCATATGGAACAACCTCCTGGGTATATTGATCCTCGATTTCCCACTCATGTTTGTCTATTAAAGAAGGCCCTCTATGGCTTAAAGCAAGCTCCTCGTGCCTGGTTTCAGCATTTTTGCTCATTTCTTCTCACACTTGGGTTTTCTTGCAGTCGCGCTGACACATCCTTTTTTGTCTTTCATCAGCAATCTAACCTTATCTATTTGCTTCTTTATGTTGATGACATTATTGTTACCGGCAACAACTCATCTCTTGTTGACAGCTTTACTCACAAGCTTCATTCTGAGTTTGCTACCAAAGATTTGGGTTCTCTCAGTTACTTTCTTGATCTTGAAGCTTCACCCACTCCTGATGATCTCTTTATTAGTCAGTTAAAATATGCTCGAGATATCCTTACTCGTGCTCAATTGCTCGATAGCAAACCAGTCCACACTCCCATGGTTGTTTCTCAACACCTGACTGCTGATGGTTCTCCTTTCTCCGATCCTACTCTCTATAGAGCTCTTGTTGGCGCCCTTCAGTACTTGACTATTACGCGTCCAGATATTGCCTATGTTGTCAATTTTGTCAATCAATTCTTGCATGCCCTACTGCAGATCACTTTCTTGCTGTCAAACGTATTCTTCGCTATGTCAAAGGAACACTCCACTTTGGTCTTACCTTTCGTCCATCCACTGTTCCTAGTACGCTCGTCACTAATTCGGATGCTGACTGGGCTGGCTATCCCGATACTCGTCGTTCTACATCCGGCTATTCTATTTGTCTTGGTAACAATCTCGTTTCTTGGAGTGCCAAAAAGCAACCTACTGTCTCACGCTCCAGCTGTGAATCTGAGTATCGTGCTCTTGCCACAACTGCTGCTGAACTTCTTTGGGTTACACATCTTTTGCATGATCTCAACGTCCCTATTTCACAGCAGCCCTTACTCTTATGTGACAACAAAAGTGCTATTTTTTTAGCTCTAATCCCGTTTCTCACAAGCGGGCCAAACATGTTGAACTAGGTTATCATTTCCTTCGAGAACTTGTTATCGCTGGCAAGCTTCGCATACAATATGTACCCTCTCATCTCCAAGTTGCTGACATCTTCACAAAAAGTATTTCTCGATCTCTCTTTGAATTTTTCAGATCCAAGCTTCACGTTCGTTCAAATCCGACGCTCAGCTTGCGGGGGAGTGTTAAGGATAGTTGACCGTTCATATATTTGCCTTACATTACGGCTTACCATATTTGTCATTTTATTAAAGGCAAATATATTGTATTCATTTATTATTCTTTCCTTTTATTGCTATTTCCATGTTATTTGTAATTTACCATATTTCTATATTATGTGATTATAAAGAAGAGAACTCCCACCACTATTTAGATGCGGTGGATTCAACAAACATCTACAGGGTCATCTCGAAGAGTTAGCCCCTTGTGGTTTTAGAGGGTATTAATTGCTTTTACATTTCGAACCTCGATCCCCCGTTGTGTATAAATTTGATCGTACTTGTGTTCATCCCTCTCATCATAATCTAAGCTTCGAAAACCTAAAAAATCGAGTCGTAACAAGAACGAAGGAGACATAGGGATGTTATAAAAAACCATTTTCACATTGAAACACCATTTTCCACATTCCCAACACAATGTTCTTCATCAGAATTCAAGACACCGATCCCCTCATGGCCGCAACCTTCCTATTCTCAAACTACATTAACGAAGTAGCCGTCTTTGAGTTCACACCCGAAGGCTTCACCATAGTTGCCTCAAACCCTTCCCTTCGTTTCATTTCAACATTTTACATTGACAAAAACTCTTGCGTCGACTTTAACATCCCTCAATCACACATTGCAAGCCTTTCCCTTCCACTCTTTCGTGGTGCTATCATGGCTGCCACCCCCGCACGTTTTGATACAATGGCTATCAGTTTTCAAACCCCTGATCAAATGATCCTTACATTCGAGAATTCAAGTGAGTATCAATTCATATCATAACAACATTGTCAAGAACTATGAATCTTGTTTTCTTTACCTTTCAAGAACATGTTTTATTTGTTGCTTTTTATATTGTTAATAGCACCTTCAGGCCCTGTGCCTAACTTGGATCATCAATATGTGCTCGACCTGTCAGCTTCGGAAGCGGTGGATTTACCTCTACCTGTAAATACACAATTTGTCACGGTTAAAGCCCAATATTTTGGACACGTCCTAGCAGAATTACCTTTCTTGCCTGATGATTTAGGTAATATGATGCTTCTTTATTGTTCTTGGGCATTCACGAGTTGGGTTAGAGTTTTAGTCGAACTCTATAGTTAGAGTCGTAAATTTTTTTGACTTGAAGCAATTCTTATAAACATAAACCAATAGTACCATAAAGTATTTAGGTTGAGTTGATTTGGACGGTAAAGAACAACCCTAATGATCCCAAACCAATCTCTTTTTTTTTTCTTTTTTTTCTTTTTTTTCTTTTTTTTTTTGGTGAGATTCTATAATAATTGGGAGGAGAACTAACTATTATTTATAAGGGTGTGAAAGTCTCTCCCTAGTAGACGTGATTTAAAAATCTTGAGGGGAATCCCGTAAGGGAAAGGTCAAAGAGGACATTATCCGCTAATGGTGGGTTTGGACCGTTATAAATTGTATTAGAGCTGGACGTTGGGCTATGCTAGCGAGGAGGTTGAGCCTTAAGGGGAGTGGACACGAGGTGGTGTGCTAGTAAGGAGATGGATTGAGGGGTCCTACATCGATGGGAGAAGGGAACGAGTGACAGCGAAGACGTTAGGCCTCGAAAAGAGTGGATTGTGAGATTTTATATCGGTTGGGGAAGATAACGAAGCATTCTTTATAAGGGTGTGGAGACAATCCCACATGGTTGGAGACGAGAATGAAATGGTGTAGAAACCTCTTTCTAGCAAACACGTTTTAAAAACTGAGGGGAAGCCCAAAAGGGAAAGCCCAAAGAGGACAATATTTTCTAGTGGTAGACTTGGGTCATTACAAATGGTATCAGAACTAGATATCGAATGATGTGCTAGCAAGAAAGCTGAGCCCCGAAGGGGGTAGACACGAGGTAGTGTACCAGTAAGGGGATGGATTGGGGGTGTCCTACATTGATTGGAGAAGGGAATGAATGTCAGCAAGGACGCTGGGCCCCGAAGGGGATGGATTGTGAGATCTCACATTGAGAGTGTGCAAACCTCTCCCGAGTAAACGCGTTTTAAAAACCTTGACGGAAAGCCCAAAAAAATAATATATGCTATTACATGTTTAATGACCTTAACTTATTGGGCATGTTTTTTACTAACTGTCTTTCTATCAGAGTTTGTGTTACTCCATTAAACAATATGGACTTAAGCTGTTACATTTTAATACCTCTAACTTATTGTGCATGTCTTTTACTAACTCGGTCTTTCTATCATAGTTTGTATTACTCCATCATCATGGGATGTCAAATTCTCACTTCCATCCACGGAGATTACTCTTACCGAAGAGGTATTATTTTTAAAATATTTAATAATAAACTATTAACTCATGTTCGTGTTTCGTAAAGTTGATGATAATTAAGGTAATAGAATGACTACGCAGGATGGACAATGTTTAAATCTGGGTTATGATGATGTTTATGATACTGAATTCTACGTTGTTCTTCAGCCGAGGATGTTTTTCCTTAATTTGTCATTTAGAACGACAGCAAATGTATGGTTTTTTAGGACAGACAATATGGGTAGCCTAATGGTTGTCCCAACTAGTGAACCGTATGCTGGATATTTCATCCATTTTCCTCGAATGACACCTTGAAATTTTTGTCTCACAAATTATTCAATCACATTATTGTAATATGCGATGTAGATCCAATACAATATTTGTAGCAACAACTTTCGAACTTTCCAAATGTGACAAAATATTTCAAATTTGATTTTTATTTCTCGGAATCGATGATAGGGTTATCAATCGATTCGTAATGCTACATGTTTTTTTTTTTTTTGTTATATATAGAAAGAGTCTAAAACGAGAAACTAGGTTTTCGGAATTGCTTAACATCGCATCAGAATGTCGCCAATTGTAGCCTGGTGGAAGATGTCTAAAAAATGACCCAACAAAATCATAAATTTTAAAGAAGCCTTCGCTGCGATATATCATTTGCTAATCAACATTCATATCCAGTATATCGTTGATATATCAACATTCATCAACATGAATATCAATCTTATTGATTCACTAAATGGAATATCGATATTCATATCAAGTATAGAAAATAAACATTTAAATTATAACGCTTGTTATAAGAGACAATTTAATAAGAGAAACTAAACACAACACACAATTTAATAATCCCTATACGTGGCTTGGGTGTTGAAAAACTCAGTCGGTCGGCTCCATTCGACGTAGGCAGCTCGGTTGAACTTTTTGGACTTGTTTCTTATATTTTCGACCCTTGTGAAAATGTTTTTGACCTTATTGAAGGTAATTAAGTATGACCCCTAAAGAATCAATTTAAATTATTTTGAGCTAGAAGTTGGAATTATTTGATATTCTTATGTAAGTTAAATTTGATGTCTGAATATGAGGTCGTGAGTCTACCTAGGTTGAAACGAACTTTGAGGGACAGGAAACAAACTGAGGGACAGATTTGAGCCAGCTCTAGGAATATTGAGTGACTTCGGTTTAGGCCAACCATATAAATGGCTCTATTGTTGGCTTGGTTGGATGAATTGTATTATGTATGGTGGCACATGCCCCATGATCGCCTACACGTGTCATAATTATGATCGTTATGTCATGTCATGCTATGTTGTATTATGTTATGTCATATTTTGTCATACTATGCTATGTTGTACTACATTATGTCATATTATGTGATCTAAAATTCCACCCTTTAAAAGTTGAATAAGATCAACTCATTTAAGTAGTTGAAACACCATTTTTCACATCACCAACACAATGTTCTTCATCAGGATTGAAGACATTAGTCCCATTATGGACGCAACCTTCCTATTCATAGACTTCATTTACGTAGTAGCGGACTTGGATATCACAGAAGCTGGCTTCTCCCTAATGGCCTCAAACCCTTTCCTTCGCTACACTGCAACGCTCTACATTTCCAATGACTTCTGCCTCGACTATTCCCTCATGGATGAGCCTCACAGTGCCAGCATTTCCCTTCCATCCCTTCGTGATGCCATCACGGTTGACGGTGCCGCCCATTTTGACACAATGGCTATCAATCTTGAAGACCTCGATCAATTGACCCTTACATTCGAGACATTAAGTGAGTATCTATTAATACCCCACAACAACATTGCCAAGAACTAACAATCTTGTGTTCTTTACCTTTCAAGAACTCACTTTTTTTTTTTTTAATACTTTTTGTTTAATAGCACCTTCAGGGCATGAGCCTTACTTGCGTCAAAATTTGCGGCTATATTCACCTTCCGAACGGGAGGATTTCGGTATACCTATAACGACAAAATATTTCATCGTTAAATGCGAATGGTTTAGACACATCCTATCAGAACTACCTGTCTTCAACGACGATATAGGTAATATGACTATTCTTTACGCTTTCATGTCACTTTAAAAGAAACAAATTTTCCATCTTTTATTATTTAGTTGATTTTTCTCAAAAACAAAACTTTGGGACTTCCTCGTTGAAATAGCTTGTGATACTGAAAAAGCTTTCAACCCTGTCCGACCCCTTTACTTTTTCAAATATTTAAAATGTTATTTCGTAAAAGGCGTTCATGAGTTGGGTCAGGTTTTTTAGTCAAATCCAATTGTTTGAGTAGCAATTTTTTTTTTAACCACCATCAACAATAAATTTGAGAAACTCATTCATCAACTCAACTAGTAAAATTTTCATTTATTTTAATCCAACTCAACTCAAAAAGTTAAATTGATCGAATTTTTCGGGTCATTAATTATGCACGTTTTTATTAACTCGTCTTTCTGTCACAGTTTGTGTTACTCCAATGGCTTCACAAGTCATATTCTCGGTTGTATCTAAAGAGATTATTCTTACCGAAGAGGTACTATATTTTTAACGTGATTCTTAGTATATTCTCGTTCTAATTATGCCTATTAGAAAGCAGTTTTAAGCCTCAACGACAAATTAAAAATCTAATTCCAACTTCGAAGATCAAATGAATATGCTAGTTTTGAAATCGCAAGAACGAAATCGAAAGCTAAAAAGTAACTTGAAGAATGTTTTATTAATGTGTAAAATTGTTGGTTGATGCTACGCAGGCTGAACAATGTATAATTATGGGTTATGAAGAATGTGTTGATACTCAATTCCAAATTGTTCTTCAGCCAAGGATGTTTTTCCATAATTTGTCATTTGAAACGAGTGCACATGTATGGTTTCTTAGGACAATAAATTCTGGTAGCGCAATGCTTTTCCCTGTTGTTAGTTCATATGTTCAATATTTCATCCGTTTTCCTCCGACATGATATGCCCGAAAATTTTGTCTGAAAAATTATTCAATGAGATCACGGTGTATTGTAACGATCTTTCAGTAAACGTTAGATGTAAATCCAAGAATGTCGGTTGACTTTGTACCGTCAAACTTACGATAAAAAAAAAGTTAAGAATTTGTAACGAGTTGCTAGAATACGTCATCTTTCCGGTCATACCAACAACTTTTGGGTTCATAGCAACAACTTTTGGGCATTACAAATATGACAAAACATTGATTAGATCCAAGTCAACAGGCTACCACCAAGGAGATAATCGATTTGGCTACCACCGAGTCGACAGGCTACTTCTTCCATCCAATATTGATTAGAAAACTTTTTAAGAGCAACCGCCTTTGTCAACATATATGCAGGATTGTTAGTAGTTTCAATTTTTAATAAAGAAATGTATTTTTTATTAACAATTTCTCGAACAAAATAAAATCAAACATCAATATGTTTGATATGATCATGATGGATTTGGTTCTTCGACAAATAAATAGTACTCTGATTATCACAAAATACTTCTACACATTCTTGAGCAATATCAAGTCATCAACCAAACCATGCATCCAAATAGTTTCTTTAAAAACTTTAGTGACTGTTATATACTCTACTTCGGTGGTAAACAATGTAACAATAGATTACAATATTGAACGCTAACAAACAGGTCGACCAGTCTTAGTGATCGGATAATCAACAGTGGATCAACGCTTATTACTCTCCACTTGTCCCTTGGAAATAATCGACATGTCATAAACATACAAGACCAATACATAAACAAGCCATCATCATGTTACCATTCAAGGCCGGGAAAGAAAAAAAATCCTAATTTCATCCTTGGGAGAGTTCGCAAATTTTGGACCAAACTCAATCAAATATTTTTTTGTTCGAGATTTGTGAGTTCAAAACCAAAAGTTCATTTGTTATTCGAGTTCTTTGGTGTAAAACTCAACCTAATTTGTTTTTGTTCGAAGTTTGAAAAGGTAGAAACCCTAATTTTGTTCTCTAGAGAGATTTTTCTTTTTATTTTGCCAAGTTTGAAACAAAATATTGTTTTACTAGAGTTAAAACAATATTTTGTATAGAAGTTTGAAAAGGTAGAAACCCTAATTTTGGTCAACACCCTCTCTGGTAGCACAGCTTTCGAGCAACTTCCCACCTCGACTTGTATCTGAAAAAGGAAAAGAGAAGCGGGTGAGTATAAAAAATACTCAATAAGCAACCTATTTATGAACTCTTATCGCTTTCTTAACTTGTAAGTGACCACAAGCTTTTTTTAAAGGGCCTGGAAAGCTCTTCCCCGATATCATCTACTTAAGCAATTCCACGTCCACTATCAAGGTGGGTTTCTCACTAACGCACAGTAATGTCTCCTCATGTTGTCCCTCATCCCCTCTCAAGGAAAATTTATGGATCTTCACCCGTTCCTATGCACAATAACAATTTTACCCTACTTTTGTTCATCAGATCGTGACACCCTTACCCTAAACCCTAAACCCTAAACCCCTAAAGTAGTCTATATGTACACCTATAGAAGTCCTTCCAAACTTTTCGGTCTTCCCTCTAGCACACGGGGATCGGCCCTACGCATTGGGGACAAAGCATAGAGGTCCCTTTAGCTTGTCGTACCAGAGTGGTTCATCGTCAAAAGAAGAACAATGGGTTGTAGCATTTCCTATAAATGGATCATTGGGCTTTCTCGTCTAAAGACAGGGGTGAGCTTTTTCACTAGAACGAAGGACAATCGGCGATGAAGGAAGAGAAGGAGTAGGAGTAGGAGGACGAGCTAGCCTTCCCTTCTTTTTTTTTTATAAGTTTTCAACCATATACATACCAAAATCATAAAGAAAATAAATAATTTAACAATTGAGATAATTCACAAGAGCCAAGGAGGCAAAGGGATCCTATAAAAACCCTAAACCCAATTCAATTAGGAGAATGAATTGTGCTCAAACTTGAAAAGCAATAGAAACCACCACTCTTCACATTACCAACACAATGGTGTTCATGAGGATTCAAGACTTCAATCCCATAATGGACGCAATCTACCTATTCTCAAATTACATCAACCAAATAGCCAACTTATGCTTCTCACAATACAGCTTCTCCATGGTTACCTCACACCCTTCCCTTTCCTTCACTGTAAGGCTACACATTTTTGGCAACTTCTGCGTCAACTACTACGTCGATAACCCTTTCTCGACCAACGTTTCCCTTCAATACTTTCGCGATGCTACCGTTGCTGTCGCTGGAACAGGTTTTGATACCATCACTATGTCTCTTGATAACCCTTTTCAAGCCACGTTGATATCAGAGAATTCATGTGAGTATCTATTGTCAAGAAACAAGATTCTTGGTTTCTTTAGGTTTCAAGAACTCACTTGTTTTTTTTAACAGCTCCTTTAGGGCCTGTGCCAAAGTCCAAACTATGTTTGCCGCTATTTGCATTTATCCCAGCGGTGCAAGACGCTTCAGTTATAAGAGCTAGACATTTCAACGTTAAAGCTGAATGCTTTAATTACATCCTATACCATATACCTGTCTTCCCAGATACTCCAGGTAATATCACTCTTCTTTACTTTTTTGTATTTACGATCAAAAACAAATTTATTCCGATCGTTACCATCCTTTAAGACCAAACCCAATTATTTGGATTGTAAATTTTTTAAACACCAAGAAACGAAGTTTCTTAAACACCAAGAAACGAAATTTCTTAAACACAAAGAAACTCTTATGAAAATGTTTGGGTGGATCGTAAACTTTTAGAAACCCTAATGAAAATATTTGGGTGGATCGTAAATTTTTAGAAACCCTAATGAAAATATTTGGGTGGATCGTAAATTTTTAAACACCAAGAAACGAAATTTTTTAAACACGAAGAAACCCTAATGAAAATATTTGGGTGGATCGTAAATTTTTTAGAGACCCAGAAACGAAATTTTTTAAACATCAAGAAACTCCAAAGAAAATATGTGGGTGGATCGTAAATTTTTTCAAACACGAAGAAACCTAATAAAAATATTTGGGTTGAGTTTATTTGGGTTAGAATTTTTTAAAATCTAAAGAACCCTAATGAGCTCAAACCAATCTAACCATAAATACGTCGATAATCTAATCTAAACCATATAGGTCAGGTATTAAGAATCCCGACCCTCTACAATGGTGTTTAGTTGGGTTGAATTTTTAAAAATCTAAAGAACCCTAATGAACTCAAATCAATTGAACCATAAACACATTGATAACCTAATCTAAACCATACAGATCAGATTGATTGAGTTCTTCGAGTGATTGTACATGTTTCTATTAACTCGTTTTTGTATCACAGTTTATATTACTACAATGTTTTCACGAGTCACATTCTCAACTGCATCGCAGGAGTTTATGCTTACCGCAGAGGTATTATTTTTTTATCGAAATCTCAAGAACGAAACCGAAACTAAATTTAAAAAACTTGAAAATTAAATAGAAATAAAGTTTTAAAAGTTGAAGAACAATGGTATGCAGGCTGGACAATGTTCAACGGTGGGCTATGGACTTGAGCATACTCAGTTCCGAGTTCTTTTTAAGCCAAGGTTATTTTTCAGTAGTTTGCCATTAATAACAGGCAAATTTATAGGTTTTTATGGCACCACACTTTCTGGCTGCCTAATGGTTGTCCCAACTAATAGTCTATTGGTTTCATATCTCGTCCATTTTCTTCCGGTCTGACAAATTATTCAATGAGATCGGTCACTGTCCGATGTAGATCCGAAAATATGTCAATCTTACAGAAAATTCATCGATTCATTGTACCGTTTCTAAATCTTTCCATTTGTAGCAATAACTCTCGGGCCTTGCAAATATTACAAAATATTTGAATCTCGTCTTGATTTTTTAGGTCTTGTTTGATGGCGGTTTAGATTTTGGTTTCTGGGAATTATGTTGGGTTTCTTGTCGTTTCTTTACGATGAGTTTCGTCGTTAGTAATAAAATTTTTGAACTTCTAGCCAAATTCCAAAAGATAAAATGATTATAAATCGAAAACTTTGTTATTACGATTTTACCCTTCAAAATTTTCAGAGATACCAGTGATATATCAAATTATGTTCGATTTCTCGTCATTTATCTACAATAACCTCACCCGTGAAGGTAGTATTTATAAACTTAATTTTTAAATATAAAATGATTATAAATTAAAGACTTTGTTATTACAATTTTACCCTTCAAAATTTTTAGAAATACTAGTGATATATCAAATTATGTTGGGTTTCTCGTCATTTCTGTACAATAAGTTTCGTCGTTAGTAATAAAATCTTTGAATTTCTAACTGAATTCACACGTCAAACGTCAAAGTGTATTTATAAACTTAATTTGTAAGCCTAAAGAATTATAAATAAAGACTTCCACATTTAAATTTTAAAAATTATATTTATTGATAATAAATGGATAGAACTATTAGTACACATTTTAAAAATACAAACAAAGTATCATATCCGTCGTGATAGAACGAAGTACAGAAATAGCTCATCATTTCATATTTAAGAGGTCAACAATCGAACAGTAGAACTAAATAATATTTCAACTTGATATCAAATTAGTAACGATGTCACGAAAGACAAGTTTGGATGAACGTAACTCAATATTATATGCATAAGGTAGGTTGAAGATGAGTATAACTTTGAATGTTTTTTAATATCATTAGTAATAGTGACATTCAGCGATCAGCAAGGCTGATGAGGTGATGAACCACATCAGGATCTGCTAGAGTGCTAGTGTCTCCAACTTCATCCAGCTGCTTGGATGCAATTTTCCTTAGAATTCTTCTCATTATTTTACCGCTCCTTGTTTTTGGAAGTCCAGGCGCCCAATGGATTTTGTCGGGTGCTGCAAATGCTCCTATCTGAAAACAGATCAGAGACGACTTGTAACAGCCCAGGCTCACCGCTAGTAGATATTGTCATCTTTTTTGGACTTTCCCTTTCGGACTTCCTCTCAAGTTTTTAAAATGCGTCTGCTAGAGAGAGGTTTCTATACTCTTATAAAGAATGTTTCGTTCCCCTCTCCAGTCGATGTGGGATCTCACAATCCACCCCCTTCCAGAGCACAGTGTCTTTGCTGGCACTCGTTCCCCTCTCCGAAGATGTGGGGTCTCATAATCCACCCCCTTGGAGGCTCAACGTCCTCACTGGCACATTGCCCGATGTCTGGCTCTGATACCATTTGTAACAGCTCAAGCCCACCGCTAACAGATATTGTCATCCTCTTTGGGTTTTCCCTTCGGACTTCCTCTCGAGGTTTTTAAAACGCGTCTACTAGGGAGAGGTTTCCACATCCTCATAAACAATGTTTCGTTTCCCTCTCCAGCTGACGTGGGATCTTACAATCCATCCCCTTACGGGGCACAGTGTCCTTGCAGGCACTCGTTCCCCTCTCCGAAGATGTGGGATCTCACAATTCACCCCCTTGGAGGCCCAACGTTCTTGCTGGTACATCGCCTAATGTCTAGCTCTGATACCATTTGTAACAGCCTAAGCCCATAGCTAGCAAATATTGTCCTCTTTGGGTTTTCCCTTCTGGGATTCCCCTCGAGGTTTTCAAAAGCTAGGGAGAGGTTTCTTCACTCTTATAATGAATGTTTCGTTCCCGTCTCCAACTAATGTGGGATCTTACAATTCACTCCCCTCCGGGGCCAGCGAGCACTCGTTAAAAGGGTTATGAAATCTTGTGGTACACAAATAATGGACTGACCTGGTTTCTAACCGCGAGAATAAGGCTTTTCCTTAGCTCTTCACTATAAGAAACACCATCCACTAGAGTCACAAATGCATAAATCCCCTGACCTTTCACCTGCAACCTCACAATAAAATGATCATGTATTATACGGGCAAAAGCATATGTACCAAATAGATAAAGAAAATGTTTACCGCTAACAGATATTATCCATTTTGGCCCGTGATGTATCATCATCAGCCTCACGATTTTAAAATGCGTTTACTAAGGAGAGGTTTTCACACCGTTACAAGGAATGTTTCGTTACCCTCTCCAACTGATGTGGGATCTCGCAATCCACTCCCCTTGGGCCCAACGTCCTCTCTCGCACACTGGCCGGTGTCTGGCTCTGATACCATTTGTAACAGCCCAAATCAACCGCTAACAAATATTGTCCACTTTGGCCCATTACGTATCGTCGTCAGCCTCACAATTTTAAAACGTGTCTACTAGGGAAAGGTTTCCACACCCATATAAAAATGCTTCATTCCCCTCTCCAGTCGATGTGGGATCTCACAATCCACCCCCCTTGGGGCCCAACGTCCTTGTTGATACACCACCCAATGTCTGGCTCTGATACCATTTGTAATAGCTCAAGCCCACCGCTAGCAGATATTGTCCACTTTGGCCCATTACATATCACCATCAGCCTCACGGTTTTAAAATGCGTCTACTAGGGAGATCTTATAAGGAATGCTTCGTTACACTCTCCAACAAATGTGGGATCTCACAATCCACCCCTCTTAGGGTCCAACATCCTCGCTGGCACACCGTCCGATGTCTAGCTCTGATACCATTTGTAACAACCCAAGCCCACTGCTAATAAATATTTGTCCGTTACGTATCACCGTCAGCCTCACAGTTTTAAAACACGTCTACTAGGGAAAGGTTTCCACATCCATATAAAGAAATGCTTCGTTCCCCTCTCCAACCGACGTGGAATCTCACAAAAAAATTCAAACGCACCAAGCAAATGGGTTACGTCCATCATTTATGCTCATCGCCAACTAACAAATCGAAATCAACAAACCTACCTCGTGCTCGATACCAACTACAGCTGCTTCGGCACATTGGGGATGTGAAACTAAAGCAGATTCCACTTCTGCTGTGCCAATACGATGCCCACTGCAAAACATAATGATCATACCACAAAGATCCATGGATAGTTCTAACTATATGGCTTAAAGAAGAAACACCAACAAACCTGACATTGATAACATCATCAACTCTTCCAGTAAGCCAGTAGTATCCATCCTTATCCCTTGAAGATAGAGTACATTACTTAGTTTTTAAACTCAATGAGTTCGATGATCGGTACCATGACAGACATGAGATCGAGCGCCTTGATTTACCTGGTGCAGCCATCGCCAGTAAAGTAATAGCCAGGGAATGGCTTGAAGTAGGTTGTTTCATATCTTTCTTGATCATTGTAAAGAGTTCTAAATGCTGAAGGCCATGAGCTTTTCAAGCATAGATATCCACTGCATTCACCTTTAAGTTCATTACCTTTTTCATCCACCAGTATGGGCTGCATGATGCAAGAATGATCATATGTGGGGGTAAATTGTAAGGATCAAATGTTGAAAAGGTAGCTGCTCGTGTATGTTTACATACCTGAACTCCAAAAAAGGGAAAAGTAGCAGAGCCTGGCTTCTGAGGCCATGCGCCTGGTAATGGAGTTATCTGCCAGACAAAAATCTTAGTTACTTGCCACAAGAATGGTTTGAAATGAACACGGTTGCGATAAAAAAAGTAAAACGCGTTTGCTAGGGAGAGGTTTCCACACCCTTATAAGGAATGATTCGACTCCTCCAACCAATGTGGGATCTCACAATCTACCCCCTTAGGAGCCCAGCGTTCTTGCTGGCTCATTGCCCAATGTCTAACTCTGATACCATTTGTAACAAGTCAAGCCCACAACTAGCAGATATTGTCCTCTTCGGGCTTTCCTTCAAGGTTTTAAAACACGTCTACTAGGGAGAGGTTTCCACACTCTTATAAAGAATGATTCGTCTCCTCTCCAACCAATGTGGGATTTCACAATCCACCCCCTTGGGAGCCCAGCGTTCTCGCTGGCACATCGCCCGAAGTCTAACTCTGATACCATTTGTAATAGGTCAAGCCCACAACTAGCAGATATTGTCCTCTTTGGGCTTTCCCTTCTGGGCTTCCCTTTAAGGTTTTAAAACACGTATGCTAGGGAGAGGTTTACACACTCTTATAAGGAATGATTTGTCTCCTCTCTAACTAATGTGTGATTTCACAATCCATCCCCTTGGGAGCCCAGCGTTCTCACTGGCACATCGCCCGATGTTTGACTCTAATACCATTTGTAACAACTCAAGCCCATAACTAGCAGATATTGGCCTCTTTGGGCTTTCCCTTCTAGGCTTCGCTTCATGGTTTTAAAACACGTAGGAGAGGTTTCCACACCCTTATAAGAAATGATTCGTTCTCCTCTTCACACCCTTATAAGGGTAGTGAGATTCCACATCGGTTGGAGAGGGGAACGAAACATTATTTGTAAGGGTGTGGAAACCTCCCCTAGCAGACACGTTTTAAAAAACCTTGAGGGGAAGCCCAGAAAGAAAATCTCAAATAGGACAATATTAGTTAACAGTGAGGTTCGGCTCTTACAAATGGAACTCTCTTTGTAATTATTCTTTGTAGATAAACTTAACATAAATATGAGAAACTGATATTAAAATATTAGTTGTAAACATTTAAATGTAAACATCAATGGAATAATTATTAACCTAAAGGCTTATCAAAATATAATACCATAAGCCATTTCTTATGGTAAAAGAAATATATACCATGAAACCACCAGTTTCAGTTTGCCACCATGTGTCCGATATAGGACACCTCGACTCTCCAACGACATCGAAGAACCACCTACAAGAAATCAACGAGCATTTTACACATCTTTTAATCGAAACGAAACGAAAGTTGCCTTTGAGGCTAAAATATTAAGATAATTCGTGAATCAACAATCAGAGTTTGATTTAGACAAGTTCATGATATTCAAAGCCTTTAGAAGAAGAACGCTCTACTTATACAAGTCAAGGAGAGGAAATGACTCAAGATCCCGAGACATCGTAGTAGTCAAACCTCCATGCACTGGGATTGATTGGCTCGCCCACGCTTCCAAGAACCCGTAAGGATTTTCGGGAGTAGCGAGTAACATGCTGCAGGAAGAGGATTTTCTAGAGTAGTTAGCATACTATTTATGTAATATTTAATGAAGATCATGAGCAAAGTCTCATAGGGGCGTAGGAAGATTAGAACTCAAAGCTTAGCCATAATAAAAGCTAAATGTTATTGGGAAAGAAAGAATATAAGACAAAAAAAAGTAACCCAGGTGATCAAAGATTATAGAGATGCCTTTAAGACAAATATTTCCTCACATCGTGTAACGGCTCAAGCCTACTGATGGCAGATATTGTTCTCTTTGGGCTTTTCCTTTCAGACTTCTCCTCAAGGTTTTTAAAACGCGTCTACTAGAGAGAGGTTTCCACACCCTTATAAAGAATGATTCGTTCTTCTCTCCAACCGATGTGGGATCTCATAATTCACCCCCCTCTAGGGCCCAGCGTTCTTGCTGGCACTCGTTCTCTTCTCCAATTAATGTGGGACCTCCCAATTGGATTGTGAGATCCCACATCGATTGAGGAAAACGAAGTATTCTTTATAAGGGTGTGGAAACCTCTCCCTATCAGACGTATTTTAAAAACCTTGAGGGGAAACCCGAAAGGGAAAGCCCAAAGAGGACAATTTCTGCTAGCGGTTGGCTTGGGCCGTTACAAATGGTATTAAAGTCAGACACCGGGCGATGTGTCAGTGCGGAGGCTAACCCCGAAGGGGGTGGACACAAGGCGGTGTGCCAGCAAGGACGCTGGGCCCCGAAGGGGGGTGAATTGGAGGGTCCCACATCAATCGGAGAAGAGAACGAGTGCCAGCGATGACACTGGGCCCAAGGGGGGTGGATTGTGAGATCCCATATCGGTTGCATTGGAGAACAAAGTATTCTTTATAAGAGTGTGGAAACTTCTCTCTAGCATACGCGTTTTAAAAACTTCGAGGGGAAGCCCGAAAGAGAAAACCCAAAGAGAACAATATCTGCTAGCGGGGGGCTTCGGCCGTTACATCCTCATCTCCCAAGTATATTTTCTAAAGTACTTTCAACTTTTAACTTTCGAAATATCCGAAAAATGGAAAATACTAAAAAGGATTGATATTCACCTCCGCGAAATCACACGTTAGATGTTCTTATAATGTCGTCGACTCAACAATATTTGGGAATATAAGATTAGAACCACGACGTACCTCGTTCCCTTCACGCATGAGGGACCGTACTAATGTTGGAGCGGTATAGAATATTGTCACCGTATACTTATCAACTATGTCCCAACAACGTCCAGGATCGGGATAATTTGGGGCCTGCAGCAGGAAAGACAGTTTTTTGTCAAAACTTCGAATCATTTTGTAGGTGCAAACAGAACATATGTAATGTTAGCAAGTAGAAACAAGCATACAACATATAATGACTCCGAACACTCCGACCAAAACTGAGCATTTTTACTTGTGATATCCCACGTCGGTTGGGGAGGAGAACGAAATACCCTTTATAAGGGTGTGGAAACCTCTCCCTAGCAGACGCGTTTTAAAAACCTTGAAGGGAAGCCCGAAAGGGAAAGAAAGAGGACAATATCTGTTAGCAGTGGGCTTGGGCCGTTACAAATGGTTTCAAAGCCAGACACCGGGCGATGTGCCAGCGAGGAGGCTGTTCCCCGAAGGGGGTAGACACGATGTGGTGTGCCAGTAAGGACGCTGGGCCCCAAAGGTGGGTGGATTTGGTGGGATCTCACATCGATTGGAGAAAGGAACGAGTGCCAACAAGGATGCTGGGACCTGAAGGGGAGTGGATTGTGAGATCCCACATCGGTTGGGAGGAGAATGGAACACCCTTTATAAGGGTGTGAAAAGTTCTCCCTAACAGACGCGTTTTAAAAACTTTGAGGGGAAGCCTGAAAGAGAAAGTCTAAAG
Organism: Cucurbita moschata; assembly: GCF_002738365.1. Lineage (NCBI taxonomy): Eukaryota > Viridiplantae > Streptophyta > Magnoliopsida > Cucurbitales > Cucurbitaceae > Cucurbita > Cucurbita moschata. The sequence goes on from NW_019268564.1 coordinate 49,476, forward strand.
AGGACAATATCTGCTAGCGATGGGCTTGAGCCGTGACATAAAGAAATTCACAGTACTCTCCAAAGCCTAGCCCACCATGGAACCAAACCTTAGCCCAGAATGGCTCTGCCATCTCGCACGAACCGAGGTTGTCTTACATTCATTTTAAAAAGCACTACACTTTAGTTTGGCTAGCGTGTCTATATCCGACAAACACTTCGACACTCGTTAGACACAAATTGCAAACATCAAAGGAAAAAGCAAAATGAAATGGTCAATCATTACCCCTTCAAAAACAACAACACTAGCTCCATTGAGTAAAGGTCCATACGTGACATAACTATGCCCAGTGATCCAACCACAGTCAGCTGTACACCTAAAATCAGGCGAACGATACGTCGTGAAACCGTAAATATAAATAAACGTCGAAGCACGTTACAGTTGATCTAAGTTTCGAAAATACCAGTACACATCGGTCGGTTTGTAATCAAATGCATACTTGAATGTCGTTGCTGTATACACCATGTATCCTCCAGTTGTATGAAGAACACCCTACAAAACTCGAACTATAATTGTTCGGATCAAAGTAGAAAAGAAGCTCTAAATGATGGAAAAGGTTTACCTTTGGCTTTCCTGTACTCCCGCTAGTATAAAGCAGGAAAAGTGGATCCTCTGCATCAACCCACTCCACTGTACATGTGGTTGGATATGTTGAGACAGCATCCTGCAGACATTACAACCAATCGAGTACAGCATTCAGTTCATTTCCAGATTCATAGGGACGGTTACGCGATACGTCTTTTCATATTCGTGTTTTCTTTAACCCTATGCTATCAACCTAGCCATTCTCGCTAGTTGCTTTAAGAGGTCTCCCCACATACGTCGAGAATACCAAGTAGATCGGTAACTACAGGTTTCCCTCGTCTTGTGAGGGAGGGAGGGTTCTGGGATATCTCGAGGCCCTTTTTTGTATATTTCATCATTAGTGGTAGAACGACCATTAAGAAAATATATGTATAAATGTACAATTGGTTATCCATGTTGATAGCATGCAGCAAATACATATATCAACAGGAAACAAGGGGCATTGAACAGAACATAATATTTGATATTTCTGAAAATTATTAGCATGAAGTAGGATATGCAAACCTGCCACCATATATCCCTCCCTTCCTTCCATTTAGTGGATTCTCTCTTTAGCGCTGACTCGTTCTCGTACGTAAGGCACGTTGCTGCAGGAAGAGATGAAAGAGGTTACAAGGAAGAAATGTGTAACTGATAGGCCTAAGCCCACTATTAGCAGATATTGTCCTCTTTGGGTTTTCGCTCTTGGGCTTCCCGTTGAGGTTTTTAAAACGCGTCTACTAGGGAGAGGTTTCCACACCCTTATAAAGAATGTTTCGTTCTCCTCTCCAACCGATGTGATATCTTAGAATCCATCCCCCTTCGAGGCCCAACGTCCTCGTTGGCACTCGTTTCCTTCTCCAATCGATGTGGGACTCCAATCACCCCCCCTTCAAGGCCCAGCATCCTTTTTGGCACACCGCCTCACGTCCATCCCCTTTCGAAGCTCAGTCTCCTCGCTAGAACATCGCCTAGTGTCTGACTCTGATACCATTTGTAACAGCCCAAGCCCACCACTAGCAGATATTATCCTCTTTGGGTTTTTCCTTTCGGGCTTCCCCTCAAGGTTTTTAAAATGCATCTACTAGGGAGAGGTTTCCACATCCTCATAAAGAATATTTCGTTCTCCTCCCCAACTGATGTGAGATATCATAATCCACCCCCTTTTGAGGCCCAGCGTCCTCACTGGCACTCGTTCCCTTCTCCAATCGATGTGGGAGCCCCAACCACCCCCAAGGCCCAACGTCCTTTCTGGCACACCACCTCATGTCCACCCCTTTTCAGGGCTCAGCCTCCTCACTGGCACATCGTCCGGTATCTGACTCTGATACCATTTGTAACAGCCCACGCCCACTGCTAGCAGATATTATCCTTTCTGGGCTTTCCCTTTCGGGCTTCCCCTCAACGTTTTTAAAACACATCTACTAGGGAGAGGTTTCCACACCCTTGTAAAGCATGTCTCATTCTCCTCCCCAACCAATATGAAATCTCATAAAATGTCATTGTCAAGGTTACAATGATTCTAATGCATACAAAACAAAGCCGAATACGAAGAGAAAATTACAATTTCAACAAAGAAATATCATAGCAAAGTTTCATAAACACAAAGCAAACACATACAGAAAGTATAATTATAACAACAACAGTAAACTTCCAAAGTTCCCACCTACAGAGACTCCATTTTGTGCTGAATCTGTGAGAGCAACATCCACAATGTCTTTAAGAAGGATAACTTTAGAACCCCTTTTAACAGCATTGCAAGTAATCACAATTTTTGGTTTACAATCTATGATTCTTTGAGCAAGAGATTCTGAAGAAAACCCCCCAAAAACAACCTGAAATAATAAAGAAAATCAAAGAGAATTCGAGGTAGGTGGACAAGGAGTAAAGTTGATGAGTACCGAATGTATAGCACCAATTCTAGCACAGGCAAGCATGGCGATTGGAAGCTCCATTAGCATGGGCATATAGATCACAACAGCATCACCTTTCCTGACTCCATTAGCTTTCAAGAAGCTTGCTAGCTTTGGCAGATGGATAAGCTCAAAGTCAGACCAAAAGAGGCATTAAAATTTGTGGGTTGTTCGAGTTTATGAAGAAACAAGGAGTTTACAATAACCTGACAAACTTTGTTTAGAAGGTGAGTGTAAGTTAAGGAGCTATCAAAACCAGGCTCGTTTCCTTCCCAGTAGAGAGCAACCTTTTGCCCAAGTCCAGCTTCAATGTTTCTATCAAGACAGTTGTAACAAATGTTGGTGATTCCACCTTTGAACCACTGGTCGGGATGGAGAAGTATTAGAAGGAGAAAGAGAAATGAGTGATCTTTTTGTTCTAATTAATGATAAAAGAAAGGTAAACGAAACCAGGAATATATGTAACAGCCTAAGGCCACCGCTAGTAGATATTGTCTTTTTTTGTCTATTAATGAGAGGTTTCCACGCCCTTATAAAGGATGTTTCGTTCTCCTCCCCAACCGATGTGGGATCTCACAATCCACCCCGACTCTGTCTGCTAGGGAGAGGGTTTCCACACCCTTATAAAGAATGTTTCATTCTCCTACCCAGTTAATGTGGGATTACACACCCCGACCCCGTCTGCTAGGGAGAGGTTTCCACACCCTTATAAAGAATGTTTCGTTCTCCTCCCCAACAGATGTGGGACCTCACAATCCACTTTCACACCCTTATAAAGAATGCTTCATTCTCCTCCCCAACCGATGTGGGATCTCACAATCCACCCCTACAAGGTCTAAAGTCCTTGCTGGCACACCGCCTCGTATCCACCCCATTCGGGGCTCAACTTCCTTATTGACACATCGCTCGGTGTCTAGCTCTAATACCATTTGTAACAGCTCAAGCCCACCGCTAGTAGATATTGTCCTCAGTAAGCTTTTCCTCAACGTTTTTAAAACACATCTAGTACTAGGAAGAGATTTTCACACCCTTGTAAAAAACGTTTCGTTCTCCTTCCGAACTGACATGGATCTCACACTAAACAAGCCAGAAAGCAAAGATCATGAGAATTGAGGCTCACCTCTATCTTGATTTCACCTCTCCGGACATCAAGATTCTCAGAGTAGACTTTCTGATCCCATTTCTGTTTCCAAAAGAACTCAGAAGCCGCAATATCGGACCAAAATCCAGAAGGGTCATCAATGGACCTATTGTACATCTCCAAATACTAACAGAGTAATAGATTCAACACAAGCAAAGCAAACCCAGATGAGATCATGCACAAAAACGAATCAATGATAATGAAATTAAGAGAAATGAACCTGATCGTGGGAGGAAATACAAGCACGGGAAGAGAATTGATGATCCGGTATAATGAGATGATCATCTTGGGTATCAGCAGACTCCCCAATGGCAGTGGCATTGAGCAGAGGTATCTTACGGGAGTTAGCCAATGGATCCATGGATGCTATCACATTCCGGAAACCCATGTCGGCCATCGCCTTGTCGGCCCTGATTTTGACAGAGGAAGTAATAAAGAAGAAGAACTATTGACAATGGTAGCGGAAGGGATGAAGAAAATGAGGAACACATCCGAATGGCAACGGTTTCTCAAATAATTAAGGGCTTTTGAGCGGTTTGGTCTCTATGGCGGAACCAATTACGAGTCCTGCCGATTATCTGACGCGCCGGCTTGAACCATTCGTTTGGGGGAGCCTGACCGTACTGCCGGTTTGAAATCGAGCACGACTCAGCTGTCACTTTTGGGTAATCAATCGGCTTCGTATACCCAAAATAGAACAGACAAAAATGGAAACAAGACACAGGACAAAAAGTTGTATGTTTTATTGGACATATTACTCGATGAGAACCACGTTTTTTTTTTTTTTTTTTTTTTTTTTTTTTTTTTTTTTTTTTTTTTTTTTTTTTTT
>NW_019268564.1:54570-73735 GCF_002738365.1 Cucurbita moschata
TTTTTTTTTTTTTTTTTTTTTTTTGTCTAGACAAAAAGTTGTATGAGAACCAAGTTGTACATTTTAGAAGCTGAAATTTCACCTCGGGCATTAATGGGTATAGCTAGGGCGTTCATAACACACCCGAGGGGGCTACTACGCTCATTGCGCACTTGCATCATCACCAGAGCTTAGCTACCACTTCGCCGAGCTCCTACACCTACCAGAACGTCGAATCATCACGTGGCTGCTAAAACAAGCTAAACTTCACACCGCGCCCATAAGACCCTCTCATGGTCGAAGGATCCACAGCAACCTAAATAAGCCTCGCTTACTGGTATCTGAGCAATTCTTTCCGTTGCTTTTATAGAACTTCCCTCCTGTGTTAGCAAACCATCACCTATTAATACAACACCAACATTATTTGATTCTAAATGTCAAACATCGATGCAAAGGTTAGATTAAACCACCTCTATCGACCCAACTAGTCCTCTAACAAGCAAGTAAGCCAACTAGTAGGTTATCTCTCTACATTAGAGCTTTGGTCAGTGGCGAGTGGAAGGGCATCGCTAGGATCACAAAATATTTAATATCTCTTTATAAATCTTTTAATTAAGAAGATAAATATTTCACTAGATGATCATAAACGACTCAATCTTAATTCTAAACAAGTTATGAATTCTTGGTTGTGACGGGTTTGTCTATTGGTTAATTCAATATATCTACTATTTTAGAGATAAGTAGATGAGTGGTTCACTTAAGTACTGATTTCGAAACATGAACCATCGACCCTTATCCCTCCTACGGGCTCGAGAGAGATTAAGTTTATGATTGAATCATAAAAAAATTGTTAATTATAGAATCAAGGGTGATGGGTCTACGATAGCAGTCGCGTTAATAACCACACATCTAGAACGGTACCGACGATGGTTTAGCCGTGGCTAGGTCTAGGTCGTCGAGTTGCGTGCAAATTATGATATGAATTGAAATTTGAAAAATAATTTTAAATCTGAATTAAAAGGAAAATAATAATAATAAAAATAAAAGATGGCCAATGGAAATAGGATAATTGGATATTTGTATAAATAATAATTTATGTTGCGGTGGATTTGGTTGTGGCCGGGAGGGTTCAGCAAGTTCCTACTCCAATTTGACTCGTTCCGATCATCCTCACAGTTCAATCACAACAGGTCGCTGCCTTTTCCCGGCGGAGAGAGAGGCGGAGAGAGAGGCGGATGGGTGCAAACAGTGAGGCCAACCAAGATGGCTCCGACGAGCAGCAGAAGCGGTCTGAGATCTATACCTATGAGGCGCCATGGCACATCTACGCGATGAACTGGAGCGTCCGGCGAGACAAGAAGTACCGGCTAGCAATCGCTAGTCTTCTGGAGCAGTATCCCAACAGGGTGGAGATTGTCCAGCTTGATGATTCCAGCGGCGAGATCCGCTCCGACCCTAACCTCTCCTTTGAGCATCCCTATCCTCCCACCAAGACCATCTTCATTCCAGACAAGGAGTGCCAGCGCCCTGATCTTCTCGCCACTTCCAGCGATTTTCTCCGCGTATGGCGCATCTCAGACGATCCTTCATCTGTGGAGCTCAAGAGTCTTCTTAATGGCAACAAGAACAGCGAGTTTTGTGGCCCTCTAACCTCCTTTGACTGGAACGATGCTGAGCCAAAGCGCATCGGAACCTCCAGTATCGACACGACCTGCACCATTTGGGATATTGAACGCGAGACCGTCGACACGCAACTTATCGCCCACGATAAGGAGGTTTATGACATCGCTTGGGGCGGTGTTGGTGTATTTGCTTCCGTTTCCGCCGATGGTTCTGTCCGCGTCTTCGATTTGCGTGACAAGGAGCACTCTACCATCATCTACGAGAGTTCTGAGCCTGACACTCCATTGGTTCGGCTAGGCTGGAACAAGCAGGACCCGAGATATATGGCCACGATTATCATGGACAGCGCCAAGGTTGTCGTGCTTGACATTCGCTTCCCGACGCTCCCCGTCGTCGAGTTACAGAGGCACCAAGCTAGTGCGAACGCCATTGCATGGGCGCCTCATAGTTCTTGCCACATTTGCACTGCAGGGGATGATTCTCAGGCCTTGATTTGGGATTTGTCGTCCATGGGCCAACCAGTCGAAGGTGGCCTCGATCCCATTCTTGCCTACACCGCTGGAGCAGAAATCGAGCAGCTGCAATGGTCCTCTTCCCAGCCGGACTGGGTTGCGATTGCCTTTTCCACCAAGCTTCAGATTCTGAGGGTATGATCCATGTGAGTGATTCCATGTAACTTCTCTACCAGAAAACATAATGGGGTCTACTTGTTCTAGCATGTTCGTTCCATTTCTTTACGCAACAACACTTTGGCCATACTACTAATTGTTGTACAATTCCGCCATGAACCCATAATATGCCTTCAGCTGTTCGTACTCTGTTCTTTTAACGAAATTTCCTTTTGGTATATGCAGCAACACCTAGCTTTGGTTCTTCACCTACACAGATAGTCATGTCTGAGAACCATCATATGTAACTATGTTCTTGAAACTTGATTCAACACTCGAATTTAGATTTATCCTTCCTAGTGCTTTCTATATTGATGCTTTTTCTGATAAATATTATCGAACACTTATGAAGTATGAATATTTTGTGCATTTCTCTCAACTTGGAAATTCCTTCTTTCCATACAAAGTTTCTGCTGGATTTAAAGTGTGCTAACTATCTGTTCTGGAATGGGGAGGAACTTGATGAGAATTAAGTCCATTGTTCGAAGCACATAGCCTTATCATCGACGAATGTTAGAATTGAATGATGATAAATTTACACGACGACAAGAATTTAGAAGAGGGAAAATGTTATCTAAAGGTGAAAAGTTTCGAATTCGTCTCGGAAGTTTGTAAGAAAGTGGTAGGTATTCAATTTTTTCTGATCTTTGATTACCTCTTTTCTCATCCACCAATTCAATGAGTGTATGTCATGTAAGTTTATCATCAGCAAATTTTAACATTAATCAACAGTGGGGAAAAGCCTGCAGGTGTGCAAGGTGCTGTCTTCACCTTATTTTCCTCAAGTGAGGTGATCACCAATACATGAAGCTTTAAGGTGTTTCCAAGTATTTACTTCAACAGAATTTACTTTTATATGATTTGATGTTGAAGGGCTTATAATTGAAGAACAGGGATGAAAAGGAAGGCTTGTTCCTATCTGCATCTTCGCTCGAGTCTCTTCGGTACCAACCTATAAGCTATCGCCATCAAAGGACTCTGAACCCATCTACACAATCCTCCTCCATTGGTATTGTCTGCTTTTCTCGTTCTTTTTCCTTTCTCCCAGTTCTCACGCTGAAAGTTGAATCAGAACAAACAGGTTAGCCTTTTTGTTTGATTTAATTACTCATCTTTGTAACATTAATCATTTATTATGACAAAATAAGAAAGATTTCTTATTGCTCATGACTTTTCTGTATCTTTAATGTCAAAACACTTCAATTTTGTTTGATAATTGATATTTTAGACTTACATTTAAAGTTTCTTATTTCCTGATTTTATTTTCTAAGGTATTAGGTATTGTGCATCATCATATCATTCCATACTCAGGTTTAGCCTTGTCTCTTCGATCTTCTGCACCTTGGAACATGTTGCACTTTTTAAGAAGATTGCTATATAGTAAAGCTATGTTGTTCCATAGAAAAGGTAGGAGAGTAAATGTTTTGATCCTTTGGAATAAGTAACTACGTAGAAGAACCAAAATGGAATTTAAGGCATTATTTACATGCAATAGTGAAATAGATTACAAGAGGGCTCTGTAGTCTACCTGTGTTCTTATCTGTTTAGCTTTTAGGGATGCAAGAACAAAAAAGAGTCCAGCATTTCATTTACATCTAATTTTTGGAGTGACAATGGTATGGCTGGTTTTAACTTGATCATGTTTTTTTTTTTTTTTTTTTTTCAGTTGACAGGCTTTAGTACGATGGTTGTTTTGAATTTTCGTTTTGTCGAACTGTCATGGACACTTCGAGTTAGTTTTTGCTATGGAGTCAACCAAAAGTCTAGCACCCATTCTACCTTTTATTCCCCTGAATTCTGTGTTTAGAAAGCTAACTCAAGAAGATTAGCAACATGTTTTCTATGATTCACAATTTGGCTGCTGGTTGATGGCTCACACAGATTGAAATCTTTCTTTGAATCTTGTGATGGCATTGCCATTGTGATTCAAACAGTAGAAAATTGTAACAGTCCCTACCAAATGAAACATTCATAGATTTTCTGGCCCATTGGCAGGAGATTCCTCAACTTAAACCTTACACCTTAATGCCATATAACATATCTACTGCAGTCCTAGTGGTGTGATACCATGCTCATGGTGACATTGCTAAGAGAAGATCTTAAAGGAAAAAATAAGCTTTAGGCAGCAATCCCTTCCGACCAGAAGAGTTGAATACAAGGCATTTTCAATCAAAGCTTCCTTCAGGTTCTACCGTCAATACCCTTGCTTAACTCCTTGTTCGGTAAACTAGTCGCTGGTTGTCAACTTTCTGTTGTCTTTCAATCCATTAATGGTGTGCCAAACCACACATCCTTATGTTCAATTTAAGTGTTATACATCCTTTACAAGTGATTGTTAGGATCGCACAACAATGTATACACTCGAACACAAAAAACAAAATGAAAGGAGAATATTGGTTAAAGGATTTGTATTAATGACTCAGCTTATTATATATAGTTTTAACAGATATAACTGTCTACTGTATATTTATATAACTATCTACTGTATATAACTATCTACCCTAACCTATAGCTTTTTACTATACATAGATATTTATGACAATTTACGTATGTCATTTACCATATATAGCTAAGTTTACGTATCTAACCAAAATAAGATCTTAGATTGGCATCTTGATACAGTGATTTACCATAATAATAAATAGAGTCAATGGCACGCCATGGGAAGAGCTGCTTCTTTCTTGCTTGATAGGGGGGCTCACCAAGGCAGACTAAAAGTGCGCTCTCCGAGCGATAGTCACCCATCACACGGCTCTCAAACCAAAAATATGGTATTCAGCTTACCATATATAATTTTATCAGATATAACCATCTCCCTACCATAACCTATAGTTTCTTACTCTACAGATATATTTATGACAATTTACATGTCATTTACCATATATAGCTAACTGTTTATTAAGTTATAAACAACCAGCCGTCTTCATAACCTAACGCTCCATAACCTAACAGTGTGCATATTGAAAATTTTAGTAGACTATTCACCTTTGAATAATGTACTTCCATTTATGCACAATTTGCTACCATAGAGGAATAAAGGGAAGGGTGGATCAGGGGACTGGTTGTATTTTGGGTAGAATATGTCAAGCTAACTTAAGTCAAAGAAATGAGTCAATAGTCTGGGAATATAATTTATAACTACTATACGATTACGTGGAAATATTCTTTTTATGTGGAAACATTCATTTAAAATTCTTTTTATGTGGAAACATTCATTTAAAATAATCTATAAAATGATGTCATGGACGGTATGCCTTAAGAGTTTTAAAATAAAATATCATTTATTTATTATCGTTCGTACTTGACAGTGATAGTGATGGAGTTTTAAAATAAAATGTGTTTGTTCAACTAAGATATAAATAGCATTATACTATTATTGTACCATTGACTAAGAGTTTAAAAGTTCAAGTCATTCATCTCACTACATATTGTTACAAAAAAAAATAACTTATGGAAACAAATCATTGTGCGGTTTTAAGCATCCCAGAGTTCATACTATATGATAATTCAGTTCATACTATATGATAATTCAATGCCTAACTCCACCTTTTGATGGAAGTTCGTGCATTTCCCTATCAATGCCCTTGACTCCTCGTCGGGGCCGACAGAGTTCATTACGAGTGGGTATGAAATAAGTGGAAGAGGCAATTTTCTAACTTCAATTGTTGTGCCTAAATTTAACAAATATCAAGATAACATGAAGCATAAATAGCAATATAGCTCCTAATTTGAGATGAGTAAAGTGTATTGATACTAATATGCATTAGTGTGTAAGACATACCAATATAACAATATAATAATATAGGCTTGCTTGGAAGGATTTTTCAAGTGCTTTAATAAGAGATTCGATCATGATCTAACTAAATTAGTTTCTTCGATTCTAATTGTGGCTCATTAGAGACATAGCGAGCACCTCTGCAACCATGGACATTCTCAACAATCTCTCATTTGATTAACATATACATTGGATTTCGATTTCCTAGTATCTTCTCAATTGCCATGGATGTTACCATAGATACAACAATACATGAATTATCTTGAGATCTTTTTTAATCGTCTTTTTAACTTATTGCTTAACATTAATCTATCGAAAATTTTTGTACTAATAAATTGAGAGCTTTCAAGTCTCTACTCATAGCTAAACTAGAAGCACCTAGACAACCCTCACATAAGATTATGCGATTGGAAACATCCTGACATGACCCACACTTTGTCTGTGTAACAGTCCAAGCCCATCTTTAACCGATATTGTCCTCTTTGAGCTTTCCCTTCCAAGCGTCTCCTTAAGGTTTTAAAATGCATCTGCTAGGGAGAGATTTCTACACCCTTATAAAGACTATTTTGTTCTCCTCTCCAACCGATGTGGGATCTCACATTCCGTGCTCTAAAACTTCTCGTTCGGGATTCAGAAAGAAAAGGGTGAGGAGTTAGAGGGCATGAACAGTTTGAGGTTGGCCCCACAGATGGATGTGCAAGTAAGTTATAATTGGTAGGAAATGAGAGCATAGGGAGTGGAGGGGAGAGGGAAGAAATTTGAAACAATATCACAAATCACACAGTAGAAGATACAGAGGCAGGAGTAACCACAGCCATTCATTGAGTGAGAGGCTATTATCCATAATCTCATCCTCTCTTGGCCTTCCATCATTCATTCAAAGCCATTCAAAGAAATATTATATACAACCTTCTCAGTTTCCCATCTCTCTACTGCTTCAATTTGCTTCTTTCACCACCTCCTGCTGCTGCTGCTGCTGCTTTCCTCCGCTCGACCATGGCTACGGCTACTCTATCAGTAGCCAAACCATCTCTCCAGGTTCCTTCCTGCATTACTCGTACTATTCCTTCCCTGCAATCTGTTAATCTTTTGCATTTGAAAACATTAGTATATTCTTTTGCATATATAGCAGGCTAATCTAAAGGGATTTGGAGAATTCTCCGGGCTCCGTAACTCGTCAACCTGTCTTCCCTTTGCGAGGCGAACCTCCGATGATTTCCTTTCCGTCATTGCCTTCCAAACCTCTGCTGTGAGTTCCCTGTCCTTAAAAGCTTGACATCTTCTTGAAACAGTATGCATTTTCATGAGATTAGCAATCTTTTGTTTGGAGTAATCAATTCTAACCTACGTCCACTCAATTCTTGAAGGTGGGAAGCAGCGGAGGATACAAGAAAGGGATTGTCGAAGCAAAGCTTAAGGTAGCCATCAATGGGTTTGGAAGGATTGGAAGGAATTTCTTGAGGTGCTGGCATGGTCGCAAGGATTCCCTACTTGATGTCGTTGCCATCAACGACAGTGGAGGTGTCAAGCAAGCTTCTCACCTCCTCAAGTACGACTCGACTCTCGGCATCTTCGAAGCCGATGTCAAGCCTGCCGGAGATGAGGCCATTTCAGTCGATGGCAAGATCATCCAGGTGGTCTCCAACCGCAATCCTCTCAACCTTCCCTGGAAGTGGGTGTTCAAAGTCTTTGCTTCTAGTTTTCATTCATTGTTTCTATGATATCAGAAATGAATGGATGGATAAATAACAATGCAGGGACTTGGGAATAGACCTGGTGATTGAAGGAACTGGCGTGTTTGTTGATAGAGAGGGTGCAGGGAAGCACATTGAGGCTGGAGCAAAGAAGGTCCTAATTACAGCACCTGGGAAGGGTGACATTCCGACCTATGTTGTCGGGGTTAATGCCGATGCTTACAGTCACGACGAGCCTATCATCAGCAATGCTTCTTGCACTACCAATTGCCTAGCTCCTTTCGTCAAGGTCCTCGACCAGAAGTTTGGTAATGCAGACTGAATCCTATCTTAAATTCTTTAACTTAAGGCTCTAGCACAAAATCTGGTAAATTTCGGGTTTATGAATGGATGGATTTGGTATAAATATATGGCAGGTATCATCAAGGGAACAATGACTACCACTCACTCCTACACTGGTGACCAGAGGCTACTTGATGCCAGCCACCGCGACCTCAGGAGGGCAAGAGCTGCTGCACTCAACATTGTCCCAACCTCCACAGGAGCAGCCAAAGCTGTTGCTCTAGTCCTTCCTTCTCTTAAGGGAAAACTTAACGGGATTGCACTTCGTGTGCCTACTCCAAATGTTTCTGTTGTTGACCTTGTTGTCCAGGTTTCTAAGAAGACCTTTGCTGAAGAGGTGAACGCTGCATTCCGGGAAAGTGCCGAGAAGGAGCTCAACGGTATCCTCTCCGTTTGTGACGAGCCCCTCGTTTCGGTCGATTTTAGATGCTCTGATGTCTCCTCGACTGTCGACTCTTCATTGACTATGGTTATGGGAGATGACTTGGTGAAGGTCATTGCTTGGTATGATAACGAGTGGGGTTACTCTCAACGGGTTGTTGATTTGGCTGACATTGTTGCCAACAACTGGAAATGAGCATGAGTGGTTTTCTCATTCTAAGCTAACCACATTTCCAGCTTGTTTTCTGCATTTCTGCTTAATTTTTCCCTTAAATTTGTAATGCGAACACGAAAAACCATTTTCCACTACCCACCATCCAATAAATATATATGCCACAAAACTATGCAGAGTGATGAAGTTCCAAGAGTCAAGTCCCATTCGAGATTTCATTAATATACATTCGAGATTTCATGCTCTATAGGATATGCTAAACCGAATTCAGTTATGCTCTAGTCGAACAGTGACACCAGAATCTAGTTCTTGAGTCCGTAATGCGACTGTAATTTTATTAAGATAAGGATTCATAAGTGCAGTAATACAACACAATGTACGTATGACAAACTATTTACACAAAATGAAACAAAAGTAGAAAAATTGGGATCAATCATTTTTTTAAAAGAAAAACAAGAATTTTTGCAGTGTAGTACTCAAATACCTAGTGATGCTATACTCGCAACAATCTGTTTTCCTAGAACAACCAATGTTTTTTTCTTGGCTTTTGTTGAACTGGAACATCTGCAAGACAGATAAACATATTATTAAAAGATCCACGGTTCCCTTCTAAGCACATTCACTCTGAATAAACCTCGCTTCTATGGGAACTGGAAAAAGTTGGAAGAATAACCAAACCTTGAACTGCATAAAGTGAATTGTAATGAACCTCAGACCAGAAACTTAACCAAAGCTCTGCATTGCAAAGATAAAGAAGCTGTAAGAACCCTAGTGTTCCAAAACTACAGCAAAGCATTTAGTGTGTAAATTCGAATGTGTTGACATTCAAATGACTCAGCTCTATGCATTGAGAAACTGAGATAAAGAAGAAATATATATCAGAATTGCAGGTAGTTTGGAGATAGCCCTGACACCAAGTCCCGTCCTATGTAGTTTCAGTGAATATATTGAATTTCATCAATCTCAAATATCTTGCAAAATGTTTTATAATTACAGGTTCCATCTTAAATTTGTAGTCGAGGAGATTTTAAGTCCAAGCAGCACAAATGGTCACTTCTTCCATATTCATAGCCAGAACTCTTGGAGGGAAAAGAACAATAAAAGAAAGATATGAAAAAACAAGTTGGACTTATTTCACCCAAACACTTTAATTTGGAAAGTATGCATGCGTGTATGTGTCTGACACATGTTAGACACTCACAAACTTAATAGCACGATAGACAGTGTCAACACAAGTTGTATAAAGTTAAAATAAGCCTAATGCTTATTAGACATGTTTTCAAAACTTGTTAAGCATACTAAATAGACAAAAATAGTACTATTAAGACAAAATTAATCAATTTTGAGCCGAAATAGATCGAATTAATTTTTTTTTCAATATATAAATGCATAAACTTATTCATTTAATTTCCTTCCTATGTCTTTCTTGTGTCTGAGTCCTAGATTTATACAAAATGACATGTCACTATATTCGTGTTGAATTTATGTCTTATATATGTATCCATGCTTCTCAGCTTACCACGCTTTGGAGTCTGAGATCGCGGAACAATTTCAATGAAACAAGTGTCTCTGAATGATGTCAGGAGGCAAATCTTTGCCACAAACTGCACATAATCAAGCAACTACATCAAGAAATAAACAGAGAAGGTATGACTAAATGTTCTAGTGGAAAATCTATAGTTTTGGAATATATATATTTGATAAGAAACCATTTTATTTATATACGAATTTTACAAAAAGGATGGTAAGTACATGATGATTATAAAAGACATTCCCAATTTCATAAAAGAGATGCATAACTATACGAACAAAGATCTTAGACACCTAGAGATTGCATAATAAATAACATGACAAAAAGATGCATCAAAAGTGAGCTATTTGTCTAAGAACGCCCTTTGAGTTAGTTTGACTTCGTATAAAGCCTTTGGTGGGAGATTTAAAGCAGTCTTGATAGTCAATGGTGGGGGAGGTTGGGGTTTGTAGGTCGCCTTTAATGGAGGAGCAAGTGGGTAGTTGGATATGAGTTTAAAAAAGACATCCAAACCATTTTGATCTTCCCCAAAGGAATAAGTAGCTTGTTTAAACCACCATTGTCACGAAACAGTGCAACCTCTATATGTGTACCTTTTTTATTGGTGATTTTTTCAACCCAAATGGTCTGTTCGACGAATCTTTCCTCTCTAAAAAATTTCTGATTCGAAGTAGCTGTGAGAAGGGCTCGGATAACCGTTACCAGCCATCTCAAAGAACCCCAATGTGAGATAATGAAAGAAACTCTATCATTGTGGTCTCTGTAAGTTTCACCCTTGTGCCTCTAATTCTGCTGTCGATCTCAATGGAATCTTTCTATCAATGGTGGTAGTTCTCTTCTTCAAGGGAAGGGGTGTCGCCATGACCTCCACACTATATCACTCTCGATGCATCAATAATTTTGGGAATACAATTTAGAACTGGATAAACAAATTCTTTGAAATCATTTTTCATTCATCAACGTATGATCACCCATCTCTTCCACCCTATCTCTCCTTCACTCTCTCGCTCTCTCTATTTTATCTTAAACTCCAAGCTCAATGGTAGTTGGAGAAACACCTAATCCAAGAGCCTGACTTCATTCAGAAGTAATAACCCTCTACAATAATCCAATGTCCAGTAATTTTCGTCAATAGTCTACATTGCCAAGGATATGAAAACTTTCTGCTCATGCCCCTTGGTACATCTTTTATACAAAATCCTAAATTGATAATGCCATGCAACAATCACTCATTAAGGTAGCAAATACAATGCCATTTTTAGCTTTAGCTTATATGATATACCTTATCAGCTGCAGCTTGTAGGGTAATATGGTCCCCCCATTCACCAGATCTGCATCATATAGTAAGTAATCAGAAAGGAAATCTTTTCCTCAAGAACGTGTTTAATATCAGTTAATCCACAGATGAACATTGATTCAATGAGAGAGAGAGAGGGAATATGATCTTGAACAATTTCACATACTTCGCCATTTTCTTGTAATAACGACTGAACTTCATTGGAATATAACCCTCATATAGAGAACGGTAGTCCTTTATCTGGAACATGAAAACAAACCCAGATGTGTGATAAGCAGGATATTCACCCTTAGTTGAAAACTCTGTTCACTTTAATTTGGTATCAAAACATGGGTGAGACGTTACCAGTCACAGCTGACAAGTTTAACAGGTCAGATTTAATCTATATATATTATAAAATTCTGTATGTGAGAACACCTCTGATATGACAAAATGCAGACCGAAGTGAAAGATTCTAAAACAGTAAAAGTGAAATTTCAGCGGAAATAATTAGATCTTGGAAAGTCACTTTCTCAAATTACCACTTGTTCTCCCATTCCCAACTACTCGGACCACATGCTACATTAACCCTCCCTACTTCCTCCTTCAATTGCCTAAGCTGAGCTTTTCATCCCAAAAGCAAAAAATAAAAATAAAAATAAAAACCACTAATCTCCCTAGTTCAAGCACCTCAAGGACAATCTACCTGCTTTACAATGTCTTTTCGCACAAGCTTGTGATACTTGGGTGATTTGAACATCTGATCTGAAAGTGCTCGAAACTGCCATATAAGAAGAAAGTAGAGGTAGGTTGTAGATAAACCAGAAGCTTCTACTTCTTACTTAAAAGGTTTACATACCTGACAATTTCCATCACCAGAGACCTTCACTTCATGCAAACCATAGACATTTAACCTGAAACAGAATGCGATAAGAACTACTTCACCACACGTGGTAGGAGAGAGAAGAGAAGCCCAGGGAGATGGAAAATTTTATTGACATTAAACATACACTTGACTTATACCACCATCAGTTTTTATCTGGGTCCTTTTAATGAATTCCCTCTGGACAACACAAGAACATAACGAAAAACAAGGCAATCCTTATTGGACTTAAGATATTATCGCAACTGAATAAGAAGACTGAAATTAAGAAAGAAAGAAAACTCATAATGAACTTAGTTCACGTTGCGAAAAGAGGGAGATACAGAATCAAACCGCACCCTGAAAGAATAAAAATGTAGAATAGAATTTGAACGGCTCAATCTAGACTGTAGGATAAATAAGCTGACGCAGACTCTCAAATATCCTTAAGTTGTCGAAGTTAGTGATCATAATGACTTGCTATTCTTCATTATGATTGTTAAGTTTTAGTGAGATTTGTTTGAACTATTCCTCAATCAAGGAATTAACTATTGCACAGAAAATTACATCCCTTTAAGTCTAAGCCTAAACAATAATGTCAGCAATTAGACAAGTGGATCTGTGACCTTCAACACGATCATGATTACAAAACCATCCATCTAGTAAATTTAAGAACTTGCACTATCTCAACTCCCTGGAAGTAATTTTCAATCTACTGATGCTTAATCATGAATGTGCATGTCTCTTTATATATATATATAGGGAATGTGCATGTGTCTCTTTTAAATATTCTTTGACAGTTGTTATTTATGTTAAATTTTATCATTATTCTACAAAGAGAAAGGGTGGTATTTGATATATATAGAGCCATTTGTTCGCCAAGCGGGCAAGCTATCTTTTACTTTGAAAAATGCGGGAGACGTACCTCTGAAGAAGCCTATGATATTCCAAACTGGCATCACTTTGGTTTGGGATATACAAATTTATCCTTGGAGCATGCTGGAATACCATGAAAAGTGAAGTTTAACATATGAGGTTAGGTAATATCTTAACATATTAAAAAATTTGTAATATCTCTCTCAAAATTTGTAAAATAGTTTATGAACAATGACGGAACAAATAGAACAAGCACCTCAGAACATTCTATCAGAATAAAATTTTAGGACAACGATCTAAAAAGAGAGAGTTTCACAATTAAATCTGAGAAGTAGTTATTAATAAGCTTCTTTGATCAGATTCCCCATTTATAGATCGAAACTTTCATAGTTAGTTCCTTAAAACTCGAACCAGCTATAAAGCGATTGATAGTTTTATCTTCATAAGAAAATACTTTTTTTAACAAAAAGGCGTATGCTATAACAAAATGAAAAGAGCAAAGATTCATACAGCAATAGGGGCAAGGTTGGCGAGGCGTCGGGCAATAGCACCGTCTAGCTTAGCATACTCTTCCGTCAAAACAACAGCAATCATGTGATCGTCGTCAACGTCCTCCAGATGAGAGCTCAACGAAGTTGAACTAGAACATTCTCCAAAGTTCGGAGTTCCCGGCCTCATGCTGCCACTTATCAATAACTCGCCAACACTTTGTAAAAGAACGGAAGAAAAAATCCCAAATTTAAGCTGCAGATACAGAAAAAAAAAAAAAAACCGTTGGACGAATGTGAAATTCGAGCTCAATGTATTCAAAAGCGAGAACGAAAATGGTAAATTTCTTGGAGAACACAAAAGCATAATATGGCTAATCTGTTGAGATATATTCTATTCTATTTTCTATATCTCATTCTTAACATAATCCTACAAATGTGCGTGCAACCACCATAACTGGATAATATAAGAAGATGATAAAGAAGGCAAGGAACAACAAACAAATTAAAAATCAAATACAGGAGTTCTTATTACAGTAAAACAGCATGGAACGCGCATAGAACAGACAGACAATGATCTAAATATAAGCACATAATCGATCGCTAAAAGAACGAAACAAAAAACGATAAGGCCTATCTTCTTCAATGATTGGCAGATTACAATTTCCGGTATTAACAACGAAGCAATACAAAAAGAACATCAAGGAAGAACAGAATCAAATTAAGCTGAAAAAGAGGAAAAAAAATCAAATTAACCTGCAACAGCAACGGGCAAAGAGGCGGAAAAGATAAGATGAATGATCAAAGCGGGAGGAAATCAGGAGATTGTTGGAGGAAAGGGTTCGAGAATTCAGAGACGCGTGAAAGTTGAAATGGAAGGGACCCAGGGTGAGCCTGTGGTTTACGCGGGTTCTCCGCCTGGGCGTAACAGTTAATACCCGCAGATGGGACCCAAACCACATCAACCGGACATTTTATTCTATTCCTTGAATTACTTTTTTCTCTTTCTATCATATTAGGGTTGGTTTATATTTAGAAAAAACTATGCTAAACAATGCTCTCCAACAATATATTTTACCTTTCAAAATGGTTCACAAATGGTCTAGGATTGTGGACCATTGACACGGACCCTTGAATGAAAGCGTGAATATTTGAGGTGTAGAAACGACCGTGAAATTTTTTATTGGTTTAAAAGAGGGAATAGAGTGAAAACGATGCAAAAATGATGGAGGTGATAAAATAGAGCGTAGAAGTAGAAGAGGATTCGAGAGAGTTGATTGAAAAATATACTGTCGAAATAAAAAATAATGTGAATGCACAATCAGAAAACTGCAAGAAGACAACTCGAAGGCTGCATTCATGGCAATCATCACTAGTTTCTCCCTCGTTTCTTCTTTTTTTCTCTTGAAAGAGGATAAGGGCTATCCATTGAGTAAAGGGAGGGTTTGCTATAGTGATTCGGGCGGTTGGTGTCCTCTTCCTCTTCGAGAGTTGCGGGTCTTTGTCGCTGCATGAGTGGTAGCTCACGCTCAAAACTCCTCGTACACGAGTCCTAGTCGTTGCGCAGTGATCTGTTTCCCGGCTTCGCTTGCGCGATTTGCAATGATGATTGGTTTCATCCATCCTCGACCTTAATGAAATTGAGTATTAAGGGCGAGTTAGTCAAGCGGTTCACACTAAAATTTAAGCAATGCACGAAACCTACAAGAAGACATCTTACACCAAAATCTCAAACAATTCGCCGATCAAAAAACTGTAAGAAGATAACTACAATCTCAAACAATGCACCGATCAAGAAGATAGCTCACACTAAAATCTCAAACAATACACACCAATCAGGAAGATAGTAGCTCACACTACAATCTCAAACAATGCACACCAATCAGGAAGATAGCTCGCATTAAAATCTCAGACAATGCACCAATCAGATCGTAACTCAAAGTGTCAAGAACATTCTCTCCTTATCAAGTCATTGTGAGAACGAAGAATATTATTGATCCCGACGTAATGAAGGTAACTCAAGTAATAAAAACGTATATTATTGATCAAAAGATTGGAAATTCAAATCCCAAACCAAAAAAACAAATAAAAAAAAACTTGGAAGCTTCTCATATTTTCCACCCTTCTTGAACTAAAAAGGGAGAAAAAAACCAACCACAACGCTGTGTTGAAAAAATGGTTAAATTCCACCTGTGGAAATTCATTTACATGGTACGATTTTCTTTCCTAACCAGCAATAACATTGACCATATCACACCCCAATTAATCATATCATCTCTCTAGTTTCAACAGCTCACTATCACCAATATTTACAATTTTAAGCAAGAACATCCCTCTTTTAGGCTCTACAATCTAATGTTCAGCTACTAGGAAATGGATGAAGCACTGGTTGAAGTAACAACATTCTAGGATCGAGGCCTTCTTTGTTCTGGAAGAAAGAAATTGTTAATTTTGTTTTCAGTAATACTCGACCAAAATGGAATTCATTGACTTCGAACAACAAATAGTCTCCCTTGCAGATAAAATGATCAAAGATTACCTTTCACCGTCTAACTTTTTTGGTTGGAGGAGGCTTCGACAGGTCTCGCAGCTCGGAAACACCCTGACCACACTGAGAGTGACGAAAGCGCACGAAAGCGCAGGTGCATTTCATCAGCCGAAGATCAGAACTTAGTCCATTGCTTACCGCGTGTCGTAACAAAGCTCCAGTACCTCCACAGGCTCACAAATGCCCCAGGTACTGGGAAGTTTCACAATGCCAACAGATGTTTCGGAGAACGGGATCCATAGTTTGTCTTCGTAAACTTTGCGTCGAAACTATGAACACTGCCAATGTAAATGATCTCATAAGACCGAAAATAAATTCGTTAAAAGTAGATAGAGACCTACTTGAAATAGAAATTCTTTCACAAATCTATATCAAGTATACTTCCGTTTCCTCCCGTTTCTGGCCGTGTGCGAAGAATTTACTGTATAATGTGAATTTGAAAGTTCTCGAGGTATAGGTGCTCCAGACGACTTTAAAATCTCGACTAAATCTTGAAATAAATTCTTATTTTCCCCATTCACAAACACTATGGCTTTGCCCTCCTCTCCAAGTCTAGATGCCCGACCAATCTGGTGAACATACTCCTTGATGGAATTTGGCATGTCAAATACAATCACCTGCCTCACACGCAGGAGATCCATCCCTCGACCCAAAATCCCGGTAGCCACCATCACTTGAACGTCTCCCACCAGAAATGACTTCATGGCTTCTCGTCTCTCCTTCATGGACTTGTGCCCGTGAATCGACAATGCCTTTATCCCAGTGGTAACAGTAATTGCATTAGAAAGTAGATCGGCCCCAAGCCTTGAGCCTACATATACTACAAGAGGTGGCATAAAATGTTGCTTGCTTGCTAATATGTCGAAAAGCTTTTGCTTCTTATTCTTTGATTCAACCCAGATAACAAGCTGCTTCAAAGCCTTAGTTGGTTTATTTGACATGCCAGCAGTTATAATAACAGTACCATCTCCCATAGTTCTTGCCATCTTCTCTACTTCCGGAGAGGTAGTTGCGGAATACATTAAGATTTGCGGTCTTGAAAGAGCCGTAAAAATCTGTAATACCTGATCGCGAAAGCCTTTTTGGAGCAAGCAATCCACTTCATCCAGAACAAACGTCTTCAGCTCATCGAATTCAATATCATGCTTCATCAAAAGATCAACCAACCTGCCTGGAGTAGCGACAATCAGCTCAACTCCTTGCTCGATACGATAGACCTGTCCAGCTAGGGCATCACCACCGACAACAAGGGCAGTTTTAAATGGCATGCCTTTTCCAAGCAACTTAGCTTGTTCTTCAACTTGAATGCAAAGCTCTCTAGTAGGTGTAAGAACCATAGCAAGTGGCTTCTTTTCGCCATGGCAATTCTCAAGACGAACACGAGCACAGTAAGAAACTATTGGGAGCAGATAGGACACGGTCTTTCCAGAGCCAGTCTCGGCTGAAACAAGCAGATTTTTACCCAAACAAGCAGCTGGTATAGCTTGCATCTGGACAGCTGTGGGCATATCGTAGCCTGCGGTCTCTAGATTTTGAAGGAGCTTCTGAGGAAGGTTACAGGAAGAAAATGACAATGTAGGAGCACAACCAATGTTTCCCTTTATAACGATTCCAAGTTTTCTCCTGAGCAATTCAGTCTGCTCACAAGTCAAAGAAGATCCCGAACAATTAGAATCCTTAACATAAAAGCACTCATCAGCTGCAGGAAGTTTTTTAGGAGGTGGAAAATCAGAAGGCAGTGCGTTCCTATTAGCCATTTTGCACAGGACTGACTGTTTACATTCCATGCTGCAAATATCATCATCTGTCTCGTCACATATATACTCACCATAGCGACCACAAACAACACATTTAGGTTCGCCAGGCAAAGCCTCTCTCTGATCTTTACATTTCACTTTAACAGCAGATTCTACATTAGAAACAAAAGTTCAAGGAAGATTATACAAAATCCAGGCATTTATTAAGCATACAAAAGTTGCTGGAAAGAAAAAATAAACCACTAGTAAAACCAACGAGATAAATTCCCAAAAGCGATGCAATAATTCTCCTGTTGTGCTTCCATTTTATACAATCTCTTGTTTCAATTAGTTAGTGTAACATGCCAACCATGACTGATCACGTCTATTAGTTCGTCTATAATCATGCATCAACAGACGCGATCAATCATACATTTGGAAATCTAATTGTTCAAAGTGGATCAAAGATAATGCATGGACTTAGGTTCACCTCAATTGCTTTCTTTCAATCATTTGAAAGAAACTAAGCTATGGGGAAGTTAGCATTCAAAATTAACTCCCTCGACGAATACCTTACCAGTTTCTAAACCCAACAACACTACCTGGAACATAGACGCTAAAGATATAACAGGAAAAATAACAAGGTTTTATAAGAAAACTAGGAATCTGCACATTCAAATTATGAAACAATTTCTGACAGGAACTCTGAAAATGATGGATTTGAAACAGGAAATTTGATTGTAGTGAAAATACCATACTCCTAATTTGGACTTATATTAAAACCTAAAGCAGATGCAGATTCACCTATCCGATCCTAGAGAATATTTGCCTTCACATTTTCAGACAAATTAACCATTTACTTGGGCTATTTTTCCTTTCAGCCATAAATCAAAGCAAATTTAGTCCTAGAGCAGCTAACTATGCAGTAAAATTCCTAGGTACATCGTAATCTCCCTACTCCTGTCCCAGTTATTTCAGTTAATTGGCATCATAGTCAATTAGCATGACTACAACGACAGACTTGACAGTTATACAAGTGCATGATAGGTTCCGCCAAACTCAATGGATTGAGAAGAACTAGATTCAAATGTCAAGATATTAGCAAGAATTCACCATGTCGGTATCCGATGAGCAAAAATATTGACAAGTACATTAAAAACATGAATAACAAAATATGTTGGGGCATGAAGGAAAAAAAAAAAAAAAAAAAACCT
>NW_019268564.1:74927-87057 GCF_002738365.1 Cucurbita moschata
AAAAAAAAAAAAAAAAAAAACCTAGCCAAAAACGATCAAGTAAGCATAACAACGTCAAATGATACATATCAATGTAACAAAGCAGTAAAACACACATGTTCCTGTGTCTCAAAGAAACAAAACCCTCTTTTTTTACCTCCAGATTCATCAGTATCTGTCGCGTTTGACAATGATTGAGGCACATAATCCTTGTTTCCGTTTTCCATGACTGAAAAACTGAGTATTATTACGCTTGGAGGAAGAAAGACTCGAGCATGCGCATCAGTTCCTGCAAAATAAATAAACAATCTCCACCATAAATTTGAAGGGCTGAGCAACTAGTTAGGGATTGATCATCCATACCATCAAGGGTTTTGTATGGGAACACTAATCTTCTCATCCTTTAACAGGTAAATAACATCCTGACTTCTAAACCTAGGCTCACTGGAATCACTTGATCAATCGTTTAACGGAATCGCTACCAGAAAATTGATATCATCCCCCCAATTAAATTCTTCGATGTAATTTAGGTGAGCGAAAAATATATCAATAAATTTTTTCACGATGCGTATTATGTATGAAATCTCGAATGGAAGATCTTGGTGGAATCATCTGCAACAAACAGGACAGCATAGAACAGAAGAGATCGAGGAAGATTACCTGGAGTACAAGGGCCGATCGCTCGCTCGCAGAACAACGAACAAATTTTTCAATCTCCTCTCAGTTTATCCATCGATTGAAAATTTTCAATCTCTTTTCCATTTGAGCGAACCGTGCAGTGTTGCGCCTGCGCTAGTATGGAATTTAGTAGGCTAATATTTTAATAATAAAAAAAATTTAAAATATATTAAATTAACCTTTATTCTCTCCTATAATAATTTAATCGATTTTATTTATTTATAAATGTGTTTTAAATAACAACTTAATATTTGTAATTTAATAAATATATTTAATTCTTAATTAATTTATTGATTTACCAATAAATTCTATTAAATATTAATAATATTTTCACCGCTCATTACATTTTTAAGGTTAAATTATAAATTTGGTCTCGTAAGACCTAGAAGATATCGAAGGTCTTACGTAAGACCTAGGATCATTTAATAATATTTCAAGTCTAGTAAAAATCTTGCCATTGGTCTCGTAAGACCTGGACGATATAGCGGAAATTGAATGATACAGGAGGTTAAATTATAATAATTAGAGAACTTAGAAAGAAAATTGAAATATGGGATCTCATAAGACCCTAGACGATATGAAGAATATGAAGAATCAAATCAGATAGACAGATCTATTTCGCTCAGTAAGAATACTCTGCATAGTGGGTATCTCGTAAGACCTAGAGATGTTTACTCGGGGCTTGTTTGAATATGCCGGAAGCGACACTCCTAGGTACGGGTAAGGTGGATTCCCTGTAATTACGTGTCCCCGACTAGAAATAGGCGTAAGCTCGAGAAAGAATCGAGAAGAGTTGACATTAAATACAAGATTTGATTCATAAAAACAGAGTAAATGTATAGATTAAGAAGAAAGCATTTTGTGATATCTATTAAGAGAGTTCTGCTTCTGCATCCTCATCTGGCTATGGAAGTTCCGTATGAACAAATCAGCCACATCATCAATATCCTTCTCTAAACTGAACTCCTCGCCGGCCTCCTCCTTCGAATTCTTCACCATCTCAATCACCGACCACCCATTTGTTCTTCCGACAGCCGCCTCTGTTTCCAGCTCCGCCCACTCCCCTGTTTCTGCCCCTGTTTCTTCCCCTGTTTCTGCCCCTGTTTCTTCCCCTGTTTCGGCCCCTGTTTCTTCTTCGACTACTCCCTGATGTTCTTGAGCTTTTTCGAGGTCGGCGGCTTGAATTTGGCACTGATTTTGTTGATGGGTGACCGTGGATAAAGGGATTGAGGAGACGAGGAAGTTGGATTGAGCTAGCAATGAGTAGATAATGAGGCGAGCTTTGAGGGCTCGAGCTTTTCTTTTCACCATGGCCCTTAACCCACAGGCCATTTGCTTCACCATGTTGCTCAATGATTCCTTCTTCATATTGTGGTTCAAATGCTTGATAATTGGATGGAATGTTAAATAAGTGAAGGCGACTGAAGCTGATAAGAAACAGAGGAAGAAAGGAAGAGTGGTGGTTAAGGAAAGGTGGAAGAGAGTGATATATGGAAGCGATTCAAGACATCTGGCGGAATGGAAGGCATAATGTCAATCAATGGAATAACTTTTTTGCCCCAAAAATCAAGCGAAAGAGCCCATGATGGCGAGTTTGTGTTCGGATAACGAGCAAAAGAATCACTAAAAAAGAAAACCCGGGTCGCCCGAGGATTCGATCAAATCAACCCTAATCGTACGGTTTAGATTGGGTCGTCAACTTTTTGGGTTGTGTTGGTTCATGGGTTCTAGTATATGCGTTTTAAAATCGTAAGGCTGAGAATAATACATAACTGGTTAAATGGGACAATGTTTGCTAGTGGTGGACTTGGGTTATTACAAAAGGGATCAGAGCCAGACACCAAACATTGTGTCAATGAAGACGTTGGACCTCCAAAAGGGTGGATTGTGAAATCGGGAAAACGAAACATTCCTTATAAGGGTATAGAAACTTTTTCTTACTAGACACGTTTTAAAATCGTGAGACTGACAGGAATACATAACGGGCTAAAGCGGACAATGTTTGTTAGTGGTAGGCTTGGGCTATTACAAATGGGATCAATGTAGACGCTAGACATTGTGTCAATGAAGACGTTGGACCCTCCAAAGAGGTGGATTGTGAGATCGAGAAAATGAAACATTCCTTGTAAGGGTATAGAAACTTTTCCTTACTAGACACATTTTAAAATCGTGAGGCTGACAGCAATACATAACGGGCTAAAGCGGACAATGTTTGCTAGTAGTGGACTTGGGTCATTACAAACAGGATTAGAGCCAGACACTAGACATTGTGCCAATGAAGACGTTGGACGACAAAAGGGTGGATTGTGAGATCAGAAAAACGAAACATTCCTTATAAGGGTATAGAAACCTCTCCTTACTAGACACGTTTTAAAATCGTGAAGCTGACAGCAATACATAACAGGCTAAAGTGGACAATATTTGCTAGTGATGGACTTGGGGCATTACAAATGGGATCAGAGTCAGACACCATACAATGTGTCAAGGAAGACATTGGACCCTTCAAAGGGGTGGATTGTGAGATCAAAAAAACGAAACGTTCCTTATAAGGGTATAGAAACCTCTCCTTACTGACATGTTTTAAAATTGTGAAGCTGACGATGATACGTAACAGGTCGAAGCGGATAATATCTGCTAGTAACGGACTTGACCGTTCAAAAAATATCTCAACTCAATCGGATCGAAACTTGAGGGGGACTGTGTGGGTGTGGAGGGACAAGTGTTTAAAGAGAATGGCGGTTGCTGGCTAAGTCAATGACAGAGAATAAAGTAGAGAAGAAAAGGAATAAAGAGAAGAGATGGGCATCAATTTACAACAACTTTAAATATAATGAGAATAACTTTGGTGCCAATTACGAGGCTGTTAAAACAACACAACATACCTACAAAAACATTGCTAATTACGAGACCTATCATATTCAAAAATTAACCCGAGTCATCCCGAGCATATCTATTAGTTAAGATATTGAACGTCACCAAATCGTTCGTCCTTCGAAAATGCTTTAAGCATCGAGGAACATGTACCATACTGTATGTACGGACTCATTCAAACCACAAACAGAGTTCAAGGGAAAATATACTAACAACAAATCTGTATCTATGATGTCGTACATTGGTTGAGGAGGAGAACAAACCACCATTTATAAGGGTGTGGAAACCTTTCCCTAGGAGACGCGTTTTAAAGCCTTGAGGGGAAGCTCGAAAGGGAAAGCCCAAAGAGGACAATATCTGCTAGCGGTGGATCTGGGTCGTTACAAATGGTATTAGAGCCAGACATCGGACTATGTGCCAGCCTTTTCGCTGTTCCCCAAAAAGGGGTAGACACGAGGCGGTGTGGCAGCAAGGACGCTGGCCCCAAAGGGGGGTGGATTTGGGGGCGGTCCCACATCGATTGGAGGAAGGAAAGAGTGCTAGCGAGAACGCTGGCCCCGAAGGGGGGGTGGATTGTGATGTCACACATTGGTTGGGGAGGAGAACAAACCATCATTTATAAAGGTATGGAAACCTTCCTAGCAGACGCGTTTTAAAGCCTTGAGGGGAAGCCCGAAAGTGAAAGTCCAAAGAGGACAATATCTACTAGCAGTGGATCAGGGTAGTTACAGTATCAAATGTATTGAATTTTAAAATTTTGACTAGAAAAAATTCTCCACCGATCAAGGGTAGGGGTTTGATATGACCCGAAAACCCGACTATGACTCGAAAACTCGTTTAACCCAAATCACATGGTTACAACACTCCCCAATAAAAAAAATAGAAGGTTAGGTTGTGAACTCTATCCAAGCTGTTCAGATCACTAATCCTACTAACCTGAAATTTTAAGTTGATCTCAAAGATTTCATCCACTCAACCCGACCCGACCCGACTCGTGTGATTAAAAAAGTATTAAAATTAATTATTATTATTAATTTTTGGGTATAAATGACAAAAAGAGGATGCAATTAAAAGAAAGGTACTTTCAATATGATTGAAGAGGCACCAAACAGACAAAGGGCAGCCAATTAGTGGAAGTAGTGGAGACCAATAAAGTGGCAGTGGGGCTCTGAATTTCAAATACGACACACAGTTCAGTGTGACGTGACAATATTATTTACTCGTCGCTTTCAAGAGTGTATACTATTATCTTCACAAATTAACACGAATTTTTTTAACATATTTTGTCTTCACTCAAATAAGTTAAACACGTTTAATTTTAGAGTTTTTATAATCGAGTCACTGAAAAAAAAAAAGTTTTATAATTGAGTGTTCGACGTGGCTTTATTCAAGTACTACTATTTAGGAGTCTTGTATTTTATTGTAACTACGCTTTAGCGAATATGAAATTGATAACGGGTGTGACTTACTTTGAGCACTATTTTAACGGTCCATACCTTAGAGATGTTAATATCAATCCGAGCAGCTAACTTGGGAGATACTTTCAATTAAGAAGTCAGATATTCGAATCTTCACCTGTTACACAGTTTGAATTTGAATTTATTCGTTATACGTAAAGAAGTCGCTCTCAAATTTACTTAATGTGGAAGGCATATGGTATTGGGCTATGTGTACCATTTTGGTTCCCTTCTCTTTTCTTCTCTTCAATAAGGAATACAAACTAAGCCTTTCAATATTCCCCTCATTGCCTCCACTCACTTTTCTTCCTCATATCTCATATAATATATATATATATAGACAAATATAAAGTTCGGTATAAATAAAGGGATTAGCGACTTACCCATTCAGTGGCTTTGGCACTGGACGTTTAAAAAATGGGGTACTATTGGGTCGGGTGACTTACCCATTCAGTGACTTTGGCACTGGACGTTTAAAAGATGGGGTACTACTGGGTCGGGTGACTTACCCATTCAGTGACTTTGGCACTGGACGTTTAAAAGATGGGTTACTACTGGGGTCGGGTGACTTACCCATTCAGTGACTTTGGCACTGGACGTTTAAAAGATGGGGTACTACTCGGTCGGGTGACTTACCCATTCAGTGACTTTGGCACTGGACGTTTAAAACATGGGGTACTACTGGGTCGGGTGACTTACCCATTCAGTGACTTTGGCACTGGACGTTTAAAAGATGGAGTACTACTGGGTCGGGTGTATCAATTCAATGACTTTGGCACTGGACGTTTAAAAAAATGAGGTACTACTGGGTTAGGTGAATTCATGTCTGTTGGCATTCCAGCCTTCCTTCTCCTTTCAAGGTCTACCCAAAAGAAAATGCAGTGTTTCTTAGTCGTGAATATCTGAATAGAACGAACCGTCCCGTGGTTAAGATTAATATATTATTCTAATTTTCATCCTTTTTTATATTTACTTTGTATTCTTAAAATATTTATCTTGTCTTTGTTTTAAACTTTTTTATATTATATCTAACAAGTTTTCGACTTTGAATATGTTAGTCTATTAAATACAAAATTACAAGTTCAAAAATATATTTGTCTTTTTAAAATTTAGGGATCGGCAAGACACAAACATGAAATAAATTTGTAATTTAACAATCAGTTCTTTATTTGACGCTAAAAGCAAGTTCGGGATATAGATGTCCATGTAACTTGCAAGGACCCGTTTAAGGTGGAGCATGAGAGAAATCGCTAAGAGATTTCTCACTTTAACTAAGGAGGGAGGGCGAGAGATTATACCAGATCTAACTCTTTGTAGCCACAGCCTCAACACTTCCATCGTAACTAGATCTAACTCTTTGTCGCGACAGCCACAACACTTCCATCGTAACTAGATCTAACCCTTTGTAGCCACAGCCATAACACTACCAAGTTGATCCCAAACAACGACGCTGAATCGGGTGACCAAAGATTTATCTTAAAACGCTCAAAAGCCCCAAAAGAACCTCTTGAAAATACAATCATGGAGCAGTAGGACCAGGTCCAAGTAGTAGTAGGTTGGGTGGCCTAATAATGGAGCCAATTGTACCGTTGAAAAAGCTAGAAAGAAATTTCCAAACAAGTGCTCGCTCTTTTCCTGTCCATACTTGCAACGTCCGAGATCCACCGCTAGTAGATATTGTCCTCTTTGGGATTTCCTTTCGAGCTTCCCCTCGAGGCTTTAAAACGTGTCGGCTAGGGGAAGGTTTCCACACCCTTATAAATAGTGGTTTGTTCTCCTCCCCAACCAATGTGGGACATCACAATCCACCCCCTTCGGGGCCCAGCGTCCTCGCTGGCACTCTTTCCTTCCTCCCATCGATGTGGGACTGCCCCCAAATCCACCCCTTTGGGGCCCAGCGTCCTTACTGGCACACCGCCTCGTGTCTACCCTCCTTCGGGGAACAACAAGAAGGCTAGCACATCGTCCAGTGTCTCTGACTCTGATACCATTTGTAACGACCCAGATCCACCGCTAGCAGATATTGTCTTCTTTGGGCTTTTCCTTTCGGGCTTCTCTCAAGGCTTTAAAACGCGTCGGCTAGGGGAAGGTTTCCACACCTTTATAAATGGTGGTTTGTTCTCCCCCCAACTAACGTGGGACATCACAATACTATACTATAATTCAAAAAACATTAGACAAGGCAACAGACCATGGAGCTGGAGGATTAGGAGCGGTGGTTGGACCTCAATTTTCAAATGGCAGGAGCGTTGCTTCCTCTGCACTAATGCCCCTCCACTTCCTATAATAATGGAGCAAAGGTCGTTGGGTGTTCCCCATCTCCCTGCTGCTGGTTCCTCCTCTTGTTGGGTTTTCTTTGCTTCTGCGAGGCCTCTCAAACCTCGCAGGAACAAAGAAACCCATCCTCAGCAGCTGAAAGAAAAACATATCATATCATAAAACATAACAATTACAGATATCAATCATGGGTGGTCTCCAGTCCTCTGTTAGAGCCAAGAGGCTTTGGAATGTTCTCAAGGTAACGCTTATTCTAATGGCAAGAAAGGGTCTGATCTCAAAGAGAAGGTTCATCATGGACATGAATTTGATGGTGAAGAGAGGTAAGCTGTTCAGAAAATCTTTCACCAGCTACTTCATGTTCCATCACCACCACCATGGCTCCAATGCTGGAGATATGACGTGTGGCGGTTTCGGCATACAGGACTACGAGTTTTCCTGCAGCAACACTCCCATTAATACTGTTTTTTCCCACATGTCAAAGCGCAGTGCCAAATACCACGCTTACTTCCCCTGTATCAACCTTCCTGTGGAGATGGAAACAAAGCAACAAGAAGAAGAAGAAGAAGAAGAAGAAGGTTCAGACCCAGAAGCCAGGGCGGCGTTTACTTTACTACCCATGACTCCTGAGAACACAGTAAATCACTTGCAGTATAATGCTTTAAGTCCTGCAATGGAGGGGGCAAGCCCACTCGTTTCCCCGTTCAACGTACGGATATCCAACTATTCGTCTGAGGAAGAAAATGAAATTAGCAGTGAAAGTGGACAAGTAGATAATCAGGCTGAGGAATTCATTAGAAGGTTCTATGAACAGCTGAGGACGCAACGACGCCTGCAACGACTGCAATATAGTTAATTTAAGCTAATTCATTCCCCTTGCTGTTGTGTGGTTTGAAGAAATTCTACATGTTATTCTTTCATCAGTTATGACAATATAATAAATCTGTGTATGGAAAAGGAAAAAAGACAGAACAGGTTGTTTATGTGTACAACTGAATGCAGTAAGCTATGCATAGAAATCGATACAAGAGCCTAATATGTTTCTCTACATTATTCAAGCAACTCGAACATACTTAGTAAGTTGATTGTACTAATAATCGGGTTGACTGTACCCACACCAACATTTGAAGGTAGTATCTGTAACACCCCAGATCCACCGCTAGCAGATATTGTCCTCGTTGGGCTTTTCCTTTCGGGCTTCCCCTCAAGGCTTTAAAACGCGTCTGCTAAGGGAAGGTTTCCACACTCTTATAAATGGTGGTTTGTTCTCCTCCCCAATCAATGTAGGACATCACAGTATCGGAGGGCATGATTGGAGGTTCCTTGCAACAACAAAGAGGTGGACTAGACATGGAATATTAGTTCAAGTCTTAAATTTGGCAGAGTTTCAATATGATAGAGAAAGTACCTCTCTCTCTTTTCTTTCATGTACATCTATCTTCTAATATAGAGAGAGGAGACTATTAGGATCACACTAGCCAATTGTTATTTGTCACACAGCTTGATGGAAGTTAATCGTTGCAACTCGACTATGATTTGTTGGAATGTAAGCGAGTCACGTGCACTACTTGAGACTTGCTATGACATTGTTAGTGGGTAGACGATAGGTTGGCGCAATAGAATATGATAGCACATAAACTATTTACTAGTCATGTCATTTGACACCCTAATGACTTTCTAACTCGGTTGGATTACAAGCTATGTCGCAATAGAGGATAGGTCGCTTCATACAAAACAAAGTAATCCAGAAAATGAATATCCAATCTCTGTCTCGCTTGGTTGGATTACAAGTTATGTCTCACCTAATAGTTTGTGGTGTCACCTAAAAAGGTTTTAGTCACCTAAACTATGACAAACCTAAATAATTTTGATCTCACCTAAGCAACAATCGTTTCGGGGTTGTGGCTTTTGATCTGACTTGGTTCGGCTACGTTTTCATGTATCCCTTATGTGGCCTAGCTAAACTGTGTTAGTAAGGTACGTCAACGTCTTAAAGACAAGCATTTAGGGTATCCAACCAGCAGAGGAAGAGATCCCCTTGTTCACCTAACTAACAGGAAGACTTGCAAGAAGTCCAACCATCTTCAAGTAATGCAACCAAAGAGAGCCTCTTATTCTTGATGTGTTAAGAAGTCACTGTTTCAATTAGCTGTAATCTCTGTCTCTATATATTTTACACAGCATTATTGGGTGATCTCCTGTGTGTGTCTGTGAGTTGGGGAATAAACAATCTCAATCAGGAAGACTTCAACGCAGGAAACGCGGATTTGATCTTTTCAATTTCTGATCAATGGAATGTACAAGAATTTCAATAATTCCTGTTTCCTTGTTTCTAACTTCTTGATTTGGTATTTTCTTTCTTTTATTTTTACCCCCTTTGGGAGATTACCGTAACGACCCAAGCCCACCGCTAGCAGATATTGTCTTCTTTAGGCTTTCCCTTCCGGGCTTCCCCTCAAGGATTTAAAATGCGTCTGTTAGGGGAAGGTTTCCATACCCTTATAAATGGTGTTTTGTTCTCTGTTCTCCTCCCCAACCAATGTGGGACATCACAGTCCACTCCCCTTCGGGGCCCAGCGTCCTCGCTGGCACTCGTTCTTTTCTCCAATCGATGTGGGACCGCCACCAAATCCACCCCCCTTTGGGACCCAGCGTCCTTACTGGCACACCGCCTCGTGTTTACCCCCCTTCGGGGAACAGCAAGAAGGTTGGTACATTGCCCGGTGTCTAGCTCTGATACCATTTGTAACGACCCAAGCCCACCACTAGCAGATATTGTCCTCTTTAGGCTTTCCCTTTCGGGCTTTCCCCTCAAGGCTTTAAAACACGTCTGCTAGGAAAAGGTTTCCACACTCTTATAAATGGTGTTTTTGTTCTCCTCCCCAATCAATGTGGGACATCACAATTACGATGAATAATTTGGAAAGAATTGAGTTCAAGATGGGCTCTTAAAACTAGTTGAAATGGTTCCAAAGAACCTTTGCAGACGTTAAATTCATATTCAACCACCTAAATTCTGCTACGCATGCTACCTCTATTACATGATTGCTAGGAGTTTTAGACAATTATCATGATAGACTTTTCTTATTCCAATTATCAAAGGTATAAATTTATTTATCTTTCAGTATAACTCTAAAAGAGAGGCATGGTTCCAAGATGTTCGGAAAGGAATCGTTACGAAAAATATTAACTTGCTTTACGAGAAAAGAATTGTTCTCCATAATATACAATATTGTCTTGTATAATTTCTATGTAAAAACATGCGTGGTAACTGGTATATTAAATTCTAACTACTATAGCTATAGAGAAAAGGCATTGGTTTAATACTCCAACCCAATTTTTCTTTTAATGCTACTCCTATTCAAAGGTTTTGGGAGAAACCTATGTTTGTGTTGACCACCACCTTCGGATCCTCATCATCCAACGAGATCTTACTCCAATCAGGCTTCCTCATCGAGAAAAACTTGGAGCGGTCGAACCCAGTTCCTCGAAAGCCGGTCATCCTTGATGACATCATAGGCATCACAAGTACTGCTGATGCACTGAGTGAATCTTCTCCAAAACCCAGAGAAAGTGCTAAAGCAGCCTGCAAAGAGAATAAGATGGCATATAGTTAAACCGTTCAAACATGTCGACCAAGTAAGCTTCTAAAATCACCAATGTTCGACTCCAATACCTTCGCCTTGGCTGCTACATCTGTAATCTTTAACAAGAATCCTTGTGAAAATGATCTTGCGTCCCTAGTCTCTAGTTCTTTGGATGACACAATTAGTCTGCAGATGGAAAAGATGCAACAGAATGGGTAAAGAGGGAGGTGCAGATCAAATGGCAGAAAGTCCCAGCACTTCATCTATAATAGATTTTTCATTGTACAATACTTTACGACATCCATAAAATAAACCGAAACAAGTACGCATTTTTAATAGCCCTGGCTTCTCACTGCTGAGAAATTCTAGTTTAGAACTAACATTGCCCCCACAAAGAAAAGGGTATAGTACCAGATATCTTCATTACAAACAGAAAGTGGTTTTGAACTCAGAATCAATGGAAAAAATAATGTCATATAAGCATGCAAAAAAATTGTTGTACCTCTCTTCTTCTGCTGAGAAGCTAGTGGACGTCCCAGATACCAAAGAATTATCTTTAAACTCACCGTCTGAAATTCATGTTCCAATCAAGCTCTCGCATTTGCAACGTAATCCAAAATTTAAATTCTAAATTAAAATACCTCTAGGCTCATCAGGAGCTAGCAAAGAAATGCCTATGAAAACCGACATCATTCCTAGTATGAACATCGTCGTTCTCAAAGCATCAAGCACCTGAATAGAAGAGATAATACAAAGGCAAGCTTATTACCTAAACTGAAATCATGCTTGAGGCATGTACAGAATTTAAGGGCAACAGGCAGCATGACATTGAAATCAAAGGTTAAAAAAGCGCATGGTTAGAAAATTATCACTTTTTTACCGCTTAATACAAAGAGTGAAATGGGACTATTTTCAAAATATATGATCAATACCATAGTTATTGTGTCATGAAAGAGGACAAAAATAAAGATAACTGGGTTACTTGTTGACTCATACAAGAAATATGAATCTCATTCCTGAGAAGTTAAGAAGGTAATAACCAGAGAACTCATCTCAGCCCACAAAATGCTACAAACTTGTTTAAAAGATTGCTAGTCCCCAGGAAACCACTACAATTTATGATCTAAGCCGATTGACATAGCTTTGATCCAATGCTATACAAACCATTTTCCTAAGAACATGCATACACTATTTAGTAGGTTCAGTATATCATAACCAGTGTCATTCAAGCACACGGTTCTTTTCATGTATTCCTCTCCCCCCCCCCCCCCCCCCCCCCCC
>NW_019268564.1:87651-114085 GCF_002738365.1 Cucurbita moschata
CCCCCCCCAAAAAAAAGGCACTCACAACCACCCACACACGAGCAGAGAGAGAGGGAGAGAGAGAGAACCTGGAATTCTTTAAAGTATATAAAACCTGTACAAATGGAGAAGAAGGTCCAAGCTATCTGAAACATGGGAACAATAAGGATTGCATCAAACAGTGAAAGTCCTTCATTCAACCTGGCCATCTGTAGAAATAGATAAAAAAAAAAAAAAATCCAGAAATAAAAGTTAAACATATGATGTTCATTTACATTAGTAAAATAATATGAAAACATGGAAGAGGAAAAGGACAGTCCCATAATGACCTTACCCAAAATCCCGCAGTACTGAGAAACAAAAGCAGTAAGGAGTAAGTAAACCAGCTATGCAGCTGATAATCACTAGACATGGCCAATCGGAGCAGTATTGAGCTAAAACAGATAACTCGACATCAGAAAGAGAAAGCTAAAAAGAAATATAAGTGGGTTCAGCACCTACAGGAAAAAGGGACAAAAAAGTCAGCGAACTTACAGAGATTTTGCAAACAAGACTGAGCAAGAGCCTATTGCACCTGAAACTATAGCATAGGAAAATGGTAGCAGCATATGCCAATATGGTCTGAGATCTTGTCCAGAAACAGAAAGTAACATCTCTCCCCTTCTGCACGTTTGTTCCATACAGGATACTATCATCAACACGAAGCTTCATATTAAGTAAGAAAGAAAAAGACTATTTTAACTCTGACCTATAGATTGAGTGATGTATAGCAACAACCAAGATCAAAATCACGCAGTATAGAAGGAAAGTAATGTTTCCGTATTTTTCCACCAGCTGTTCTGAAGTGTACACTGAAAAGAGAAAACAAAATACGAACATTCATTATTTACAAGCAGATTAGATCAAATAATCCATTGCATAAATTATTTTCTGCACTACCACCCTGTAAACCCTTTTTTACCTAATTTTTTTCATCTATGTAGCAGTCAGAAAGAACGCATCTTTTGTTAGTAATCTACTATAAATTTGTTAACGATTGTAGGCTTCACAAGGTAAAATAAAATGTTATGGGCAACAACCCATTACTAAGCCACAGTTCAACAAAACTTCATGGCACTTGAATATCACCCCATAGAGTTAGTATTTAAACCACACAGCATATTGACAGAGGAAATGCATTCAAATACAAGTTAGTATCTACCAAAGGCATTGTTGCTAAGAGTATATGCAGCATGTACATTCAAAGAATTGGTACATTTTGCCATATTTAATGCATTGATAGCATTGAACAAAAGGAAATGTGGACATTCATCCACCAAAATCAACATAAGCAGTCAAAAAGATAAAAAAATATTTCACCATTTTATTCATAAAACTCGAAAGTAGAAGGCATCAACTATGGAAGAAATGGTAAGCAGAAACTGTAACCAACACTAAACGTTAAAGCATTCTTAATCAAGTTCCAACAATGGCCTATCGGTAAAAAATTTAATAGATGACGCTCTGAGATAATTATTAAATGATCATTTCCTCCATATCATAGAAGCTTCATGGAAAACTCAAAATAGACATTCTTGACATTTCGTATTAGAAGGAAAAGACAATAGAACTTGAAAGATATATAAATCAAAAGTAAAACATCTACCAGGGGACTGATGGTTGCCAAAAGCAACTAGAAAAACATTTCCAAGAACAATAAAAGCAGTGGCAACCATTACCCTGCAAAAGAAGCAATGCAATCATTGACCATTAAATTAGAAATAAAGATGATGAAAACCCGTTAGCTCAGCCTTCATGGTTCCAAAGACATGTATGACTAAAGGTGTCAACATACTTAACAGTAACCATCTTGTGGAGTACGAAGTATGCAAAAGCAATATTGGACACAAACTGAACAGATCCAAGTGCTGCAAGAAGAGACTGCAGGGCAGGGCAGGGGGGAGAAGGGGGAAGAAAATAAAATTAGAAAAAAGTGGAACAGGAAATACACGACCAGTAGAGAAGTAAAACATCTAATAAACATTGCAAATAACGAAAATTCACATATATATCCCTACAATACCAATATATTCACGTTGTGAAATGGGATAAAGTAATTTCTACTAACCTGGGCAGCATATCCGAAGGAAATAAAATTAAGGCAATTTCCAAGAATGAAAAATGTAATACCTGTACAGCAAAACTTTCCAGTTATAAATAAGGAATTAGGTTTCAAATGTACTCTTCTTCCAAAAAAGTTTAACATTTAAATGCCTATAATGAATTGAACACCAGAAAATGACTTACCAACTCTCCAAGCCTGAAAGTATATTATGGGCTTCATTGGAGCCTTTCCATTAGAACCATTGTTTTCAAGTATAGAATGCTTCTCTCTCTGCAAGGGTATTTTTAAAACCAGGGGACATGTAACAAATAACAAGACTGTAGCATGAAACAATGAATGCCAAAAAAGGGTGATCGAGTGGAGTATAATTGAGCTCAACTAGCTATGCAACTTAAAAGTTTGGCGGGCTATCACTTACCCAGCCAAAAAGGGCAACGGGTTTACCACTTTGAAGTAAAACATTTTTTTTTTCTTTTTTTTGGGAAGAATACATGACATTTATGTTTTATGATTTATGACACACTAAAACCTACCACTAAAGCTCTTAGAGCATGCCTGTATTGCATCCTCAAGAAAAATGTGTAAACGAAATGCTGTCTACAAAGAACAACGGCAACAACAAGTAGTTGCAGAGAACTTAGCTAGACAGTGTAGACCAAGAGCAAATCATAGAGAAACCAAACAAAAAAAAAATGGAAAAGGGATCTCTGCAAACCTCGTTATGGCCTAATTTAAGAAGGTTCGTCCCAAAGTTGATGGCAAGGCTGCCAAAGAGATTGATGAAAGCTCCAATAACCCACTCCCCCATAAATTAGAGCGGGGTAAGTGAATTTGCATACAGCTTAATATCCCAGCCTGTGGTTGAAAAGCAGCAAAGAAGTAAATGCCAAAAGGTAAGACAGTGTCAATTGCCCATGAGGATAAGCACGAGAAGTTTTAAATTCCAAAGCAATAAAAAACGAGCTCAAAAGGTGAATCTCGAGCAAGTGTCAACGGCTGGAAGATCCTAAAATTTTGAGCATTATCTGAATTTTGAGCCAGGCTCGGAAGAAAACATCAGCTCGTAATCGTTACAACAAAAAGCAGAATATCGATTCCGAAATGGAACGGAACATAGATTCGGAACATAACACTCCCTGCAACCCGGGTAGGAGGTGCTTTAATACGAACGCATAGGGCAAACAACTGTTACAGCTTACAGTCGTAACAAATTCAGAGACAAAAAAACGGACCCAGAGAGAGAAATTCAAGAACATATAGAGAAAAGAAACAGGCAACACAGAAGTAAAGATGACAGAGACATGGTAACGAGGGATGAACAGGGTAATTCCTGATCAAGATCTGAAGGCGAAACCATGGATCTAAATGTAAAGAGTAAAATAGACGGAAAGAAAATTGGAAAGGTAGAAGAAAAAGTAAGTAAAGTCGATTGAAGCAAGAATGAAGAGATGGGGATGAAGGATTACCTGTGGGAAGATCCGTCAGTAGAGATGGAGCGCAGAAGAGAGGAAGTCCGGCATTGAGAAGGAGGGAGGAATTGGGGTTGAGCGGAGCTGCTTCCCACCGAAGGCAAAGGGAAATTCGGAAACCGCGGGAGTCCGTCGTGGGCGGCGAGAGGAAGAAGGCTTTGATGAAGAAAATGAAAAAGGAACGCTTGAAAAGAAAGGCACGGCCGGCGTCGTTTACTTAACTGTCGCCTGACCATCGGCTAAGCTCCGGACTACACTAATAACGACACACGTGTCACTTGGGACCCACTTTCGTATTTTGCTTAATCTCTAATCTTCTTTCAAATACTTTATTCTTCAACGTTGAGAGCACAAACTTAGATGCTCAACTCCGCTCAACTCGACTCGAGAATTGTGATTGAATTGGTCACAATCACACGAGTTGAGTTTGAAGAAATTTTATGACTGACCCAAAATGCTCGTTACTCAAATGAATAGAATATAGTAAAGAATATAGTGAAACTTAAATATTGAACATCTACCCGTCACATCACTTTAAAGGCGTCAAATGATCTTAATGTTCGTAGCAATCTAAGAAGTAGGGTAGGGTTAGAAGAAATTTTTGGACTAAAGCAAAATTTTGGTTGATCGGATCGACCCAACCAAGAAATCTCAACTTGTTAATTGAATCGAGTTTTCAAAACAGATGAAAAGTCTAACCCAACTCTTACATTTGGGTTGAATCGATTGGAGTATTCATGTTAGTATCGGGTTTTGAACACGTTTAAACTAAATTCTCAAATGCATTAAATGATCAAACCGAAAAAGAAGAGAATAGTGTGAGTTTGGAAAATTTATTGTTTCGTTTCATTCTCTTTGTTCAATTTGGTATAAATCAACAAAGATCTCAATTTGGTATAAATCAACCAAGATCAATTGTTTTCGGTAGATAATTTGAAACTTCCAACCAGCAAAAGATGACATCCCACCAATAGTAATCCCAACACAAACACAAACACACTTGCCGGAGAGTTTCAAGTTCTCCGACAGGTCGATGGAGGAAACTTGTAGGAAGGGCGGGACGACCCAAGGAGATGGCATGTAAATAAAGAACAAAATGTTACTTGAACAAGAACAACCCAAGTTTCGGTGGAAATTCAACAATTGATTCTTGAACTTTGAAGGTAAAGCGTCGGACCATCCTATCGAAGAAAGAGATCACTAAACCAATTTAGGTTCGAACCTTCGTTTTTTCAGTAATAATAAGCTAAAGGAGAAGGAAAAGAGATGAGAATCAGGCCTCTAGGAAGAACGTGAACAAACAACACCTACCTCAGCTCATCTCATCTCATACTTCAGAATTTCATAAACCAAACTCATCAAAGAAGTTCAAGTAGTGGAAGTTCTTCAACTAAAGACTAACATGAACGTTCCTCTTTCAATTTCAATTCAAGTTAAGGCCAGGGTAACCCAAAAAGCATGAGCATCAGAACTAAACAATGATATAACCCAAGAAGCAGCAAGCCAGCAAGAATCCAGTTCAAACAGCCATAAAGTAGGAAACAACTATAGCACTTTGTTCCTCTTTCACATTCAATTCAAGTTAAGGCCAAGGTACCCAAAAAGCATAAGCATCATCCGAACTAAACCGTAACCGCCCAAGCCCATTACTACCCGATATCGTCCTATTTGGACTTTCTCTCAAGGTTTTTAAAAAGCGTTTACTAGGGAGTAAAAAAGTGCTTAGTTCTCCTCTCCAACCGATGAACGTGAGATCTCACAAAAGAATGGTAACCCAAGAACCAGAGAGGCAGCAAGAATCCAGTTCAAACAGCAATAAGGTAGGAAAGAACTATAGCATTATGATTCTTAATCAAATAAGAAGCAAGAATCCAGTTCAAACAGCAATAAAGTAGGAAAGAACTATAGCATTATGATTCTTAATCAAATAAGAAGGCCCACAGCACGTTAAGGACATTAATTGAAGAAGGAATTGATTGCTGTAAACCCTCAAATCTAGCTACTGAATAATCATTTGCAAAAAAGGTTCAGTAGGGAAGGGGGGGTCAGGATCAGATTATACAGAGGACATTCCATTGATACCAAACCGAGAGGCACATAACAAAAAAAAAATGCACAAAATCTTTGATTGCAATAACCAGAGCAGTGCACAGCTAGAACAAGAACAAGAGTTGAAGAACAAAGATAAAGGAATAAGCCAACCAAATAAAGAGGATTAAGCCTGGGTGCCCGTCAATTCTTTCATCTGTATATGATTGTTTTCCCCCATGGCAGTAGCTGGTAAAGCTTCGTAAGACCCAACTCTCCTTACGCCAACAATCTTGGCAATGACAGCATAAATGAGTATCACAATCAGCAGAACAAACATAACGTGGATCAGCAATGCCAGATCCAAAATGGCAACAGCCCTGAGCCGGGATTCCTCCAAATCGCATTTGGTGGATCCCTCCACGCCGTTCACCACGTCAAGCAACCTGTGACACCCTTCAGGAATGAAGGCTTCAACATAGAGCGAAAGCCCCGTTTGAAGCATCCAAAGACCCTGGAGGAAGAAAGTCGCCCCCAAACCCATATCGGCCACGAAGAGCCTCGGCAAGCAAGCAAGGACCAGGCAGAGGAAGGACGCCAGAGCAGAGATTTTACCGGAGACAGAATCGCATTTAGCTTGAAGATCGGAGGTCTGGACAGAGGCAGCCGATGAAGAAACAGAAAATTGCAAGAAGAATAAGGCGGAAGCTAGGGCAAAAAAGAGATCGGAAGGGAGAGGGAGAAGAGAGGTGGAATCGGAGAGGAGAAGAGCGAGAGTAAAGATGAGGAAGAGGAAAATAACAGCGGCGGATTGGAGAGAGATGAAGTAGTGGACGGGGGTGCTGCCCTTGAGCAGAGGGTCAGGGTCGGCGGCGACAATGGCCTGATGAGCAAAGGCGATAATGAGGCAAGGGATTGCGAGGTAGAGTTGCAGGTACCGGAGGCCGTAGTGATGGGGAAGATGAAGCTGAAGCGGACGTGAAGAGGAAGGCGGGAAAGGATGGTAGGGCCTAGCGGAGTAGGTCTGAGGGAACTTAAGGAAATTGAGCGTAACGGAGACGATGTGGTAGAGCCCGAGCGACAGCAGCGCCGCCGATGAGAAGACATGGAATATCATAGCAGCCATTGTTCTCTCACTCTCTCAGAACACAGATTTAGAATCTGATTCAGATCCGAAAGCTTACAGACATGGTTGGATTTGAACAGTGCGTAACGGGTAAAGAGATGATCCGTAGCGATTGGTTACGGGCGTCGCCGGAGCCGGAGAAATCCACCGGAGAAGGATAAAGAAGAAGAAGAAGAAGAAGAAGAGGCGGATTATGCAGAAGACGGAGAAATGGTCTAAGCGAAACGGCGAGAAACGAGAGAGAAAGAGAGTTTTTTCTGCTAAAAAAATAAAAATTAGTTTTCCATTTTGATTAATTCCAACGGCGTAATTAAACTGTCATGAAATCTCACCCAAAAAATTTTTAAAAAAATTATAATAATGAGAAATATTAATAATATTGCATATTTT
Organism: Cucurbita moschata; assembly: GCF_002738365.1. Taxonomy (NCBI): domain Eukaryota; kingdom Viridiplantae; phylum Streptophyta; class Magnoliopsida; order Cucurbitales; family Cucurbitaceae; genus Cucurbita; species Cucurbita moschata. Next base: position 94,748 of record NW_019268564.1, read on the forward strand.
AATAATATTTTAAAAAAATTGTGTTTTTTTAGACTAATTATTAGCATTACAAATATTTTAAACTAAAAACATTATTTTAACTTAAAAGATTTCAACAATATTCTTCAGCCTTAAAAAAAAATACTAATTTAAAAATGTCTTTCAACTTATAAATTTTATTAATATGGAAAATTAATTTAAATATTATTAAATTTTTATTAAATGTCTTTAAAATATCTTTAAAATTTTAATTTTTTTTATTAAATCCTTAAACTTATCTCAAAAAAATTAAAAATACTTTTAAATTTTAAAAGTTATATATATATATGTGTGTGTGTGTGTATGTAAATAGATTCTTTAATAATTAAGAAGTTGATTATCCACCAACATTAATAAAAAAAAATTAAAACATTAATTAAAAATGTTAAAATTTGACAAAAAAAAAAGTTTTAAAAAATGAAACTTATATTAAAATAAAAACATCTATAATTTTAAATAAAATTCAATAAATTTTAAGAACTCTCATCAATTTTATTGGAATATATATATTAGAAAACTATTAAATAATTCGTATTTAACGAGTTAATATAAACCCAAGTTCAGCTTAAAAACTTTGATCCGAGTCAAGCTCAAGAACTAGGCCATGAATTTAACTATTACCCCGACTCATGCTCAAATAGTGCTTTAAGCCCTATGAACTTCCATACACTTTTTAAGATCTACACGCCCCAACAACGACATGTTAGGAATCACGACTCTCCACAATGGCATGATATTGTCCACTTTAAGCATAAGCTCTTGTGGCTTTACTTTGGACTTCCCCAAAAGGTCTCGGAGATAGTATTCCTCACTTATAAACCCGCGATCATTTCCTAAATTAGCCAATGGGGGACTCTCTCCCAATAATCCTCAAACAGACCTCATCGTTATGGAAACTATTTGGGTAAGAAGTTATTAAGAAATACAAGAAAACAGTTTCTTAAGTATTAATAATATGGGCAATGCTCAAAAGCTTCTTCAACTATGAATGGTTTGGATGATCCTATAAGACATTACAGAAATGAAAAGGGAGTCCAAACCCTTACTCTTGTTTGCAAGTGAGCGAGCCACTCACCCACATGTCGAGTTTACCCTTTCCCTCTTCAGTAGGATAAGCCATTTTCCAAATCCTAACCAAACTCATCACATAAAGGAAAAGGTAATATTTGAGTCCTTCAATCTATCTACATATCTGAATCATGTTGTTCGACTGCTGCAAAGACGTTGCAGATGTCGTCGTCGGGGATGGGGATCAAACCGACGACGTCTATTTGGAACAATCAGAATATATGGTGTTCTTCACAGTACTAGACATAATAGATCATCCCCACTTCAATTAGACTGATGTGAGGGATGTTGAGCGCCACAGATGGGCCTCGACAGTTCTTGCGGAGGAACGAGTACCCGATATCTATTACGAGCTTTTTCAAGTATGACGATGATCTTCTAGCCTTGACATATGAGTGTCCCATTATATATGCTACACCGGCCTCCTTGGCTTGGATCAAGTCCATCAACTCTTCCCTAACTCTAGGGTCTATTGAAGGGCTGGGAGATAGCTGAAACCGTACCTGGCGTCTTCTTAGTTGTGGGTTCTCGTCCTCGTAGGCGGATCGTAAACTATGGAGTGTGGCAGATTTGCTGCTGAGGATGGAGTTGCTGGTACCAACTTCTTCGTGGCCCGATACTATGAAGCTCAAATTCGATTGTATGCTTCGTGTGCTTATCACGGCCATCCTCCCATCGATTGAAGAGTTTTCGGAGCTTGAGAATTGTGGTTCCTCTGCCTCCATTTGAATGAATTCTGCAATGTTTAGTATCAACTGGTTCTCAAAGTCCCCATCATCCTTCTGAATATCCTTGTAGCCATACCTCACTATGCACCGATACATGCGATACGGTCTAGGACAGACCCTCCCAATGAGAAAACGTTCTTCGGGCGAGACATACGGAACAGGAACAGACTTTACGCACACGAAGACTAAAACTTTGTGAAACGCAGGGAGATTCGTCACAAAGTGAGAAAATATTGCGGGAACTCCTGTTGCCAATTCCGAGTATATGAGACCAATTCCTGGGACGCGAACTATACCAAGACTCGGGCCTAGTCCAAGCAACCACTTCAGTGAAACTTTATTGTGTAGATCAAAGTTGTACTTCTTGCGAGTGCCATAATGCCAGACGAACATAACAATCATAAAAAACGCTGACAGCACAAGCGGAACCCACCCTCCTTGAGGCACTTTTATGATTGCTGCTGATAAGTAGGCACCCTCGACAGACCAGAAGAAGATGATGAAAGGTGCAGCCAGCAGGATACTTTTTTGCCAAACAAATACAATGACGAGTGCCATAAGAAATGTCGTCGTGAACATAACTGTCATGCAAGCGAGTCCTGGACCACGAACAAAAAACACAATCATGTAGAGGAAAGGCGCAGTAGTTGCAAGCAGGAAGCAAAAAAAGGTATGTTTTCACAGAGACATCAATTATGAGCACACAGGCAGATGCAGGTGTGAACGAGAGAGTCTAAACCACTTACCGTAAGCATTTCCAATCATTGTCGTATCTTGAAACCCGATCGTAATGGAAAGAGTAAGGATCATTAATATCCAGTTTATTTCTGGGATGTAGATCTGCCCATATATGTGTTTAGAGGTGTGGACAACTTTCACTCTTGGAAAGCAACCAAGGGCATGGCATTGTTTGACAATAGAGAACGTAGCAGTAATCACAGCTTGGCTCCCGACAATAGCCGCCAGGGTAGCAATAATAAAAACAGGCCAAAATACAGGTTCTGCAAGAGGAAATAACGGCAATGACAGTGTTAAGATCAGAATACTTGAGATCCAAACCACTGTTGAGTAAACAAGACTGGTTAACTAACCAGGTATCGAGTCATAAAAACTGTTTGGAAACAAATGAAGGTTCTTAGACAGAAAGGCAGCTTGACCCATGTATTGTACTACCAAACAAGGGTAGATAATGAATACAAAAGCAAGCTGCAAAAGCAAAGAATCCGAATTAGTTGCTTAACAACTCGCTAGTCGTTGCTAAATGAGACGAGTAGTCAATGGCTCAAGGCACAGAGCCAAAATCAAGTCATCGTCACTATTGTATTCCAAATATCCTTTTTTATTCAATGATACAATCAAACTTGAGCTTCATAGTATCAGGGCATGAAGAAGTTGGAACCAGCAATTATCTCTACCATATTTTTTATTCAATGAGTGGAAAAAAATGGTGAATAATAGAATATATAAGCTCCTATCCGCTACATAATGGAATTTGATTGCCTTAAAACACATAAGGTCACACAAGCTCACCCTTATAGACAAAGCAGTGAAATGACCAAGATCTGCAAACATAGCTTCAGTACCTGAGGAAACCACATAAATTCCCATTAATCAGCTTGAAAACAAGCACCAAACTCAACTAATTGACAAGGACATGGCCCGTAATCCTAAGAAAAACGGAACAAAATACATATAGCAATTCCAGATTCCACATACCAGTTATGGCCAGAAGAACCCCTCCAAGAGAAAGCCAACCGTCTTTACCGGTGACTCTTAAGAACTTGATAACATAATGAGGGGAAATTGCGCGTACAATACTTGGGTTCCAACGTATTATGTTGTACAAACCAATGGAGAAAATTGACAACAACCAGATGATAACTATTGGAGCAAACATAAACGCAACCTTATGGGTGCCACAATGCTGCAGAGCAAACAGACCAACCAATATGACACAGGCAATCAAAAGGAGTGTCCCTACAGTACAGATCATCTTAAATGAGAATCAGAATATTATGATAAAAGGCTTGAGCATCACAGCTAGTCTTAACCTATGTAAGGATAATAAATTACCATTGGACAATTTTGCTTCAGTAACTTTTAAACCTGAAACTGAGGATAGAACTGCAAGGCAAAGGACATAATATACATGAGACAAAAAAGTCCTAAAACAATGAAGACCAAAATCGTAAGCATTCCAGTATTCGTAATTTTAGAGAACACGTACGATACATTCTACTGAAATCAGTAAACTGCCAGGAAACATGAAGATCTTTATATGTATTCACTACTCAGGATTCTAAAATATAATGGAAAGAAGATCAAACACCTATAGAGTCCTTGTGAATCTTACGTTTATGAAAATTAGTAAATACCTAACCTGAAATTGCAGGAGTCAGCACACCATCACCAATGACCATGCAAGCACCAAATAATACGACAAGAAGTAAGACCGTCCTAAGTGTTTTATGCCTTTCCAAAAACCTTTTTAGTGGAGAAGGGGCTACTACGTGAGAAGATGGTCCATATTTGTAAGCTGAGAGCTCCTCATCAGCTGCTTGTTGGTTAGGAAGTAAACTCAACTTAGCATGTCGACAGAGCAGGGAGTAAAGAGCAAAGGTTCCTCCTGCAACCACAGAACAGATGGTAAACAAAAGAACCTTAAATGCTTAATTAAATTTCACATAAATGAACAAGTTCTGCAATCCAACTTATACCTTCACCATTGTCATCTGCGCTCAATACAATGAAGACATACTTCAACAATGGTATCAGTGTAAGAGTCCAGAAGATCAAGGAAAATGCACCAAATACTACTTCCTCAGTTCGATGTGTCAGTAACTTCCCTGCAAACGTACTCGAGTAAACATAGAGGGGCGAAGTACTCAAATCTCCATACACTACACCAAAACTTTGGTATGCAAGTAGTAAATTCCTTGTGAGGTACGCTCCCGAAAGCTGCAAAAAGCAAGACATTAGATTCAGTTAAAACTGGAAATTTGATCACCATTAAGGAAAACCCGAAGGTCCAAAAGAGTTCCCGTGTACTACTGCAAGAAAAAAAATTTATATGCAGGGAAAGAACAACAAAGATGTGCAGGTGAAAGCACCATCAGGTTCGGCGTTTCACAGAATAAAATTGACTTTATGATATATAGGCATGCTCCTCAATGGTTTGGGAGTAAAAACAGTTCATTTAACAGATTTTCTGCTTCGATGAGCTAGTTCCACCACAACATACCACTGTTAGCAATGAGGAAATATGCCTTGTGAATCGGACAAGTCAAAAACAAAAGAGTGCACAATTAGGATGGTAAATATTTCGCTATGTTTCATGAAATTGCAAGTTCAATCATCATTATCCAATAATGAAAATGTAAGATCCCACATCGGTTGGAGAGGAGAACGAAGAAATCCTTATAAGAATATGGAAACCTCTCCCTAGCAGGCTCATTTTAAAACCGTGAGACTAACGGCGATAGTAACAACCAAAGCGGACAATATTTGCTAGCGGTGGGCTTGAGTTATTACAGAAAACTATACGGTTGAGTTCACAAGATTATATTGGTGGGTCACAAAATTGGAAGAAGCCAAGAGAAATTGTACACTTCAACCTGCAGCCTACGGTGACTACCTAAGTTAAGGAAGCTAGATTTCTTACACCACGACAAGGAAGCCACAAACCTATCAATTGTGAGCTTACAAGTATAATCAACGGCTAAAGTATGCTTAGACTCCCAAATAAGATTAAACAAAAGGAATATTATATTAGAAAGAAAACATCATCAAGAGAAAACTAAACAAAAGGAAGACCTAAGCTAATCGTTATCAAAAAGAAATTTAAAAAACAATACATAAGATGATGACGACAACGATGGTTGTGATAAAAATCAGTAAAATAATTGAAATAATTGTAATGAACAAACAAATGCTGATGAAAGGAAGGAGCCAAGAAAAACCACCACAATAATCAAGAGTCTGAGAAAAGAAAGAAAAGCTGTAGAAAAAGTTGACCACATAGACGGAAAACGATTAAGACAAAGCCGTAAATCCAAAATCCAATACCAAGAGAATGGTAGCAAAATCTATAATCAAATCGGCAAAAGACAGGGTTCCGATTCAAAATAGAGACTCAGCAGGCAAAAACCGAAATCAGGAGCTTGAACAACGTCCATTTACGACATAATTAAAGGCAATCTCAGAACATACGAAGAATTTAGGAGGGTAATGGCAAATTGAAGATGAGAAACAGTGAAGCAAAAGAAGAACATGAAATTGAAGCAGAATCACGTCAGAAAATCAAAAGAAATGACGCAGAGGCATCGAGGAGAAGAAGAAAACCTGAGAAGCGGGGGAGGAAGTGGCAAACCCAGAACCTTGCTCCATTGGAGAGCGAAACCCAGCTGGGTGTGAGAAATGGAGAGAGTCGGGGATGGCGCAGAGAAGAAACCAAAAACAAATGAAAGTTGTCTGCTTATGGTGGCGTTAATTAAATTATATTAATAATGGCAATAATCGAATAATAAAATAATAAAATAATAGAAATAATGGTTGTCAATGTTGGCCTATAAATATATAAAGTCTAGTTACTATGCTTCATCATAAGTACTCGACCATCTCGAGTATCCACCGATTTCATTGGATTAGAAATCTATTAGAATATTTAATAAAAAAATAAATGCAATCAAGTATGATTCTAATTTAATTTTGAAACATTCGTGAAAAGTCACGGATAATACTGTAATTTTTTTTAAAATAAAGGTCTTTTTTTAAATAAATGGCAAAATTTGAGGATCATTTGCATAATTTAATCTAATTTTTTAATATTCTACTTGGGGAGGTTTTGATTACTTAACCCGTTGAGGTTTTGATTTTCAAGTTACTTAGTTTTGAAACGTTTATGAAAAGTCAAGGGTAGTATTGTAATTTTTTTAAAAAATAGAGGTATTTTTTAAACAAATGACAAAGTTGAAGGTATTTTCATAATTTAATATAAATGTTTAATATTTAAATTAAGAGTAGTTTTGAAACGATTATGAAAAGTTAAGGGTAGTATTGTAATTTTATTAAAAAATAGAGGTATTTATTAAACAAATGACGGTTTGAGGGTCATTTTCATAATTTTTTTTTTTTTAATATTTGAATGGTCGAGGTTTTGATTTCCAAGTCACTAAGCGGTTGGTTTTTATGTTAAATTATTCTAATGATAGTTTGAAAACGTTTATAATAAGTTAAGGGTAATATTGTAATTTTAAAAATAGAGATATTTGTTAAACAAATGAAAAGGTTCGGGAGTCATTTTCATAATTTAATCTAATTTTTTAATCGGATTACTTAACTAGTTGAGCTCTATTCGAGTTAAAAGGTGATCATTTTGATATTTATTATTCATCTTAACTAATATTCATTTGTTGGAAACAAATTAACGTAAAAGGACTAAAACTATTGGTTTGTTAAGGTTCGATCTTATATGTAAGAACTCAAGCCCATTGCTAGCAGAAATTGTCCGTTTTGACTCGTTACATATCGTCGTCAGTCTCACAGTTTTAAAACACGTATACTAGAGAGAGATTTTCACACCCTTATAAGGAGTGTTTTGTTTCCATATCCAACCGATGTGGGTTCTCATAATCCACCTCCCTTAGGGGCCAACGTCCTCATTGACACACTGCCCAATGACCATTTGTAACAGCCCAAGTCGACCATTAATAGATATTGTCCGCTTTTGCCCGTAACGTATTATCATCAGCCTCACAGTTTTAAAACATGTATACTAAGAAATGCTTTGTTCTCCTATCCAACCGATGTGAGATCTTATAATCCACTTTTCTTAGGGGCCAGCGTCTTCACTGCCACACTACTCGGTGACTGACTCTTATACCAATTGTAACAATTCAAACCCACTATTAACATATATTGTTTGCTTTGACCTGTAACGTATTGTCGTTAACCTCACGATTTAAAACGCGTCTATTACGGAAAGATTTCCATACCCTTATAAGAAATGTTTTCTTCCCCAATCCAACCGATCTGGGATCTTATAATCCACTTCCCTTAGGGGCCAACATCCTCGCTGGCACACTATCCAATGACTGGCTCTGATACCATTTGTAACAATCCAAGCCCACCGTTAACAAACATTGTCTACTTTGACCCATAACGTATTATCGTTAACCTCACGATTTTAAACCGAGTCTATCAGGGAGAGATTTCTACACTCTTATAAGAAATATTTTCTTCCCCTATCCAACCAACGTGGGATCTTATAATCCACCTCCCTTAGGGGCCAGCATACTCACTGGCACACACTGCCTAGTGACGGGCTCTAATACCGTTTTTAACCGTCCAAGTCCACCATTAACATATATCATCTGCTTTGACCCGTAACGTATTATCATCAGCTTCACGATTAAAACACGTCTATAATGGAAAGGTTTCTACACCCTTATAAAATTGTTTTGTTCCTCTCTCCGATCGAATTAAGATCTCGTGATTATTAATTTTATTTATTTTTTAATTCAAAAGCTAACAAAAAAAAAAAAAATTCAGGCAAATGTTAGTGGATGGTATAATTAGGTGAAGAAAATAATAAAATAAAATATTTTTGTTTGAGTCAGCAAATTGTTATGCAATATATAATGGAATTAATGGGGATGGTCTCTCATTTCAAACCCATCAACATAACATGACATGTGGCATAGAGCCTTAATCCAATGAATTCCTTCCTTATTGATTACGTGTCATATCAAATTTCAAATCCCCAATGCCCAATACTTTCATCCACTCTCGTTCCTATCTCGTTCAAATCTCTCCACTTTCGTCGTACCTTTCATACGTCAATGTTATATTTGAACTTCGATTCAGTTTTGTTGATAAATATGATACCCGAGTAAAAGAGAAATACATGAATGAACTGGAATAACACTCAAACGAGAGCGATCCTATAGATCCAACAGGGCTAAAAATGCTTAAAAGAATCGAAAGTTACTACTTATAGCAAAGAAACATGAAAGTAAAATGTGTTTTGTTTAGCGTATTTCTATGTTGGATGACTTCCCGGGAATTTTTCTAAGAACCATATGAGTGAGAACAAAGCGTAAAAAGACATGTTGGTTTGTGGGATAGTATTTATTCTTAGAAGCGAGGAGCGGGTAGATACAAGAGAATGTCAGTGCTATCCGGTGTTGAATCCAGATTCTTAATCATATGCATGGATCATAACAATAAATTTTTAAAATTCACACTTTCGATCATTGAGATTTAGGGTTTATTTCCAGTATTTACTCTTAAAAGTGAGAAATAGGTAGTTACAGGAGAATGTCAGGGCTATCAAGTGTCGAGTCCAGATTCTGAATTGTGATGTCCCACATTAGTTGGAGAGGAGAACAAACCACCATTTACAAGGGTGTGGAAACCTTCCCTTAGCAGACGCATTTTAAAGCCTTGAGGGGAAGCCCAAAAGGGAAAGTTCAAAGAGGACAATATCTGCTAGCGGTGGATCTGGGTCGTTACAAATAGTATCAGAACCAGACACTGGACGATGTGACAGCCTTCTTGCTGTTCCCCGAAGGGGGTAGACACGAGGCGATGTGCCAGTAAGGATGATGGCCCCAAAGGGAGTGGATTTGGGGGTGGTCCCACATCGATTGGCGGAAGAAAAGAGTGCCAGCGAGGACGTTGGGTTTTGGAAGAGGCTGAACTGTGATGTCCCGCGTTGGTTGGGGAGAACAAACCACCATTTATAGTTAATTCCTGTCAATGTGTATTTGCCCGGTTGTCCACTAAGTTTAGGCTATGCCAAAATCTAGTCTATATAATAGACTGGTCCATTGAAATAATTCATTAATTTTTTTTATAATTTGTAATTAATTAATTTCACTTAATTTTATAATTATAAAATAAATTTAATTTAAAAAAATAGAAGATAATTAATTAATGTGGATAGAAATGGTAAGGGTAAAAAAGGAAGAAAATTGTAAGACGCACACGCATTGGACGCGTCACGAGAAACGCGTAGAAAAGGAAGAGGGGGCGGCGGGTGGAGATCACGTGCCTAGGCTGTGCACGTGAAGTCAAAACACTTGAATGGCGCGTGACTCCAAACCAAACCCCAAATGTCCACGTCATCTACATTAATTTGTAATTGCATTGCTGAAGTCTACTCCCACAGGCCACGTCTACGACAACAAGGACAATCAGAAAATAAAAAGTACAGATAATAATAATAATAATAATAATAATAATAAGAATAATAATAATAATATAATAAAGTACATATATTTATTTATTTATTTATTTATTTTTGCCCCAATTATTTATAATATAACACGCTTCTTTCTAATAAAAACAAAATTATACAGTATATCCATTAAATTTTTGTAAATTTATGGGAGAGTTTAATCATAGAATTATAAGATTGCATGTGGGATCAATTTTGACTTATTCTGAGTTACTTTTCAGAGGTTTAAAGTTACGGATACCAATCAATTAATGTGATTATCTCTCGTGTTTATCCAATCTTTCTAGGCTCGGGTCATACTAATACTAGTCGTCTAAGGTTAGGTTTTGATAGCATACATGCATATTCAAGCGATCCGTATCACTTCCTAATATTCGTAAGGCTATTTATTGGTTTTTCATTCTCAAGTACAATCACTAGTAGGAAAGTCACGGGAAATTCTCTAGAGGAACCTAATTCACATGAAAATAGAATTGGGATAGAAAAGTTACAAACTGGGGTTGAATGACAAAGAAATGGGAACTCACACGTCGTATAGGCACTGGATGGGGTATTTACGCATGCTTACTATGCACGTGTATCACACGTGGAAAGGAAGTGTAGTCGCGAGTCATGGGAGCTGGGTCAAGTTGGTTCATGGATGTGGGTCGTGATCCCGGGTCAACTATAGGGTGGTGGGTGCAAGTTGGATGCAGGTCAAGTGATCCAATTTGTTAATGGCATGTGTTTCTACTAGTAAGCTAACACGTGCTTTGTCCGAATTGCAACACACATCATTCGCGTTCGCGGGCACATTCCCTGTCCAGATAGTCAACATGCATCCTTTTGTCTCCTTCACCCGTGCAAGATTTCCAGACCGTGTTATTAATCTCTAATCCAACTATGGACTTCCCTTTCGTTTATTGTTCTTTTCAAAAAAATTCATAAACTATTAAATCGCATTGTTTCGCCCGTGTTATTAAAAATTGGAATTTAACCCTTCTGATTTTTTTTTTTAATTTTTGAAATAATAAATAAAATATAAAATTAATCATGAAGACAAAATTTGATCATTTATATAAATTATATAATAAGAATAGTAATTAATTTTTTTCCATTAATAAATTAATGATTGAAAATTATATAAAAAGAATAGTAATTAATTTTTTTCCATTAATATATTAATGGTTGAAAATTATACAAAAAGAATAGTAATTAATTTTTTTCCAAATTTTTTTCCATTAATAAATTAATGATTGAAAATTATATAAAAAGAAGAGTAATTAATTTTTAAATTAGTTTAATTAACACCATAAAAAATAATTTAAAGGTTAAAAAAATTATTATTGCACAAATTAAATTTGATCGAAAGACAAGAAACTTATGTTTTCTTTGAAAAAATATACACAAATTAAATTTGATCGAAAGACAAGGAACTTATGTTTTCTTCGAAAAAATATACAAAAAAAAATTTATATGAATATAGAAAGAGAAAATATGAATATAGAAAGTTTTCTCAGGTAAGAAGAATATAAAACTTAAAAAATCTCTCTTTGAAATGGGAGAGATAGCGAGAAATTGGGCTGGGGATTATAATCCTTGGAGTAGAGGCAAGTCTGGTCTCTCTTTGAAGCAGGAGAGACAGATCTGGTCGAGAAATTGGGCAGAGAGGGGGATTATAATCCTTGGAGTAGAGGCAAGTCTGGTCGAAGAATTAGGCAGGGACGGAGAATATAATCCTTGAGGCAAAGACAAGTCTGGTCGAAGAATTGGGTAGGAACGGAGAATATAATCCTTGGGGCAGAGACAGGTCTGATCGAGGAATTGGGCAGGAGAATATAATTCTTGTCTTCAACCCCATTTATCCAAGGGTGGGACGAGCACCTCGTCACGGTCGCACTCCCTCCCTTTATCTCCCTCTTCCCACTCCCTCCCTTATCCACGGTTCCCCGTTTAAGATAGGTCCTCATGGAACACCAACTCCACAGACTAAATAGACATCTCTAGGAATTTTTGTCTATACGCTAACTCGTCTTCATAACCTTTGAAGATGATGGTTATAATAAAATTATATATATAATTTCTAAAGGCAAAATTGAATAGAATATTATGAGATGGGAGGGGTATTTTGGTGCTCTAAACCATTTCCATTTCCATTAAACAGTAAACACGAGTTAAACCTGAGGCTGTCTTTATCTCTATCCAACTACAATACACTGTTTGGTTCCCCCACCCACCAACCACCCCTGAGGCTGCCTTGGCTTCTTCATTTACTTACACAGCATATTACAACAATACCAATACCCTTCATCAAACGCACCATCATTCACACTATGCAACAACCCAACCAAAGCTCAAAAAGCATACCTCATCTGCTTCTCTTCTCTTCTCTTCACTGTTTGTACCACTCCACAACTTCATCATCATTCTGTTATTGTGATGCCTAATCTGCATCCCCTTGAGATCCCTATGCCAGCTGCTGAATGACTCGTACCCTGCGCCTGACCGAACGCAGGCCTTCCACAGCAGTTTGATGATATCAATGCACAATCAACCACGTTCGGAACTGTTACTGGGGTCGTCTCCGATGTCTCTTCTGTAGTTGTTGCAATGTTTTCACCCCCCACCATTACTCTAAGAAACACTCCGAGTGCCACGCGCATCCATTCGTACCGGCACAGTCCAAATGCCTCTTTAACGTTGAGCTGCAAATCAGACACACACCAAATATTTCTTCTCATTATTGGCAGAGTTCAACCAGATTATACAAAATGCTTTTTCAAAGAGTGCTAGTTTGCAGTAATAAGTACATACTGACCCATTTCCTGTGGCGGTTTCCCTGCTCTGGCCATGACTCCAGCTCTTCTGTAACTTCTAATGCAAACATGTATCCTCTGCATGCTCCCTCCTTGCTGCAGATGTCCTGACTGCTTTTGCTTCTAAATTCCCAAACTCCGAGAGGGTTTTCCTGACAGAAAAATGGAAAATTTCCCAATAATAAGTCAAAATGGACAGTAGCTAGTTCAACAAGACAATACGCTATTAGCTTTATTATTCTTTAGTAACAATACAGTACATGAATCAACTAAACTGCTAGCAAAACTGTTTGTTGTTTTCATTCAATTGACAATTCACAAATGTAGTTGTTGAAGTTTTTCTGTCAAAGAACTCATCAATCTCATGCGTTTGCAGTTCTACTGAAGCAACTGATCAATGAAGTACAAATTTCATAAGATGCCAAGTTGCTTATGTAAACTTGTGAGATCCCACATCGGTTGGAGAGGAGAACGAAGCATTCTTTATAAGGTGTGGACATCAGATGGGTCAACTCCTGTTTACCTTCTTTTCGTCTTGAGAAACTTGCGAGGGAAAAACCAATGAAGACAATATCTGCTAGTAGTGGGCTTGGAGTGCTATAAATGTTATCAGAGTCAGACATCGGGCAATGTACCAGCGAGGAGGCTGAGCTTCGAAGGGGGTGGACACGAGGCGATGTGCCAATAAGGACATTGAGTCCCGAAGGAGGGTGGATTTGAGGATCCCACATCAATTGGAGAAGGGAACGAGTGTCAGTGAGAATGTTGAGCCCCGAAGGGGGGTGGATTGTGAGATCCCACATCGGTTGGGAAGGAGAATTAAGCATTCTTTACAAGGGCGTGGAAACCTCTTCCTAGCAGCGTTTTAAAAAACTTGAGGGAAAGCCCAAAGAGGACAATATCTGCTAGTAGTAGGCTTGGGTCGTTACAAAACTATTCCTAGACTTTGCTCCTACGGCAACCCGGCAACCCATCAACAAGCATCTGAAAAGTTCTACAACCCTGACACATATTGTTCGATATTTGTGAAGAAAACATGTAAAAAGATTATCAATTTCCACAAAGGGGCAATATATAAACCTACATTGAGCTTTCCTTTCACTCCTGCTTCTTCCACGGCTTCACGACACGCTGCTTCCAGAATGGTCTCATCATCCTCCCATCCACCCTACAAACCAGAAGAAAGAGAAACATTGAAATATAGGACAGTGGTATTTCTTGCCAACTCCTTCAACCAAGAATGGATAAAATAAAAACCTTCGGAAACACTAGGTCATCACGATTTGGAGAAGAAACCATGAGAACTTCAATTTTGTTCTCAATATCACACTGGTCATGAACTTCATCGCTGTCCTCTATCAGCCTAAAAGGAATGCATCTGTTGCGCATGTGGCAATAAGTAAGCAACAAATAAGTAAGAAATTGCTGAGTTAAATTCATTAAGTTACAAAAACATCAAATGAAACAGCATTCAACACTACCATTTAAGAATTCAACATCGATAAAGTGTGTAGAGGAACCTCTAAACTTTCGGAGGAAAAACATTCAGCATCACACAAACTTTTGAATTCAAATTTGAACTTTAGAATATCATGAGAAATAAATAAATCCATAACTGGAAGGAAACAATTCTATATTAATCATATTAAACATTCAATTTAGGGAATTAGGTTAAGGACAAGTCTTTGAACAATTGCAGACAAGCAACTTTCCTGACAAAATAAGGAACAAGAAAGTAGAAACTCAAATCCACAATCCACATCATATCATTCAACAACTGATTCATCCATGTCTCAATCTGGAAATTGTTTCCTTCTCTTCCCCTATAACTCATCAGGCTGTCTTTTCGTCAAATAATTATAATATACAACAAATTTTGGAGTTATCGAAATAATATCAGTATCTTTCTCATTCAAACATATAAAATACTATTATTTTTGTTTTCAGGCATCCAAAATTCATTTGTATACACTTCAAATAGGTATATCTCATCTCATTTCCTAGCTTCGCAATTCAATTCCTATCAGGCATACCAGAATGTTTATAACGTGAATAAGTTCATAAACAATTGAAAAGAAAAATACCCAAGTGTTTTCAAATATCATAATTACTCCCTATCGAATTTTGGAGCATGAGTTGAAACATCCACTCACAACTCGCAATCAGCCTCAGCAAAAATCCGTGTGTTTTTTCTAATATCTGAAATTTGCCCACAAAAGAGAAAAAGTAGATAGCGAAACCCATTATGTTGTTCATGTAACCCAAGTCAATAAGAAGACCCACCATGTATATAATATATATATATATATATATATATATATATATATATATAATATAATATAAAGATTGCTCAACCAGAAAGATACAATAATTGTAGATTGAAACGAGCGACAAGCATAGTAATAGCGCAGAAATTTGAGATGCAAAAACAAATTGAAATGATCTTTTCAAACTAGGCAATTTGTTAGTGAAATGAGACTATTCATAATTATTGAAGATAAGGAAAAAGGAATAGGCTATGAGTGATGTAGAGAGAAAAAAAAAAAAAAAGCGAACGTGACAAAGGAGAATGCGACGAAATAGCAGAAAAGAAATAGTAAATTCCAAAAGATCCATGGTTGTTAACAACAAACGTGATCATTCATTCACATCATAGGTATTCTAGTGGAGCGAAACAAGAAAGGAAGAAAGAAGAGAAGAAATATCATACCCTGAAACGAGACGAAAATGATCGTCATAGCGCTGACGATCTCGCCCTGTTCTTGCTAACACCGCAGACATTATGCAATCGCCTACTAAACAGAATCGCTAAAGAAAAGAAACAGAAACAGGAATTGCAGGGAAATCACCATCAAACACACACAGACTGAAAATGAAAATGAATAACAACGATAAATCAAATCGAAATGGAAAATAAAGCAAACCTGAGTCCGAAGCAAAGCTATCAATCAGCAAATCAAATCGGGATCATTGAAAGATACAGAAATCAAGGGCCATGCAGGGCAAGATGGAAAGGGAAACGAAAACAGAAACAATAATCGGTGTAATAAATGGAGGGTTGTGCAACTGACAGTGCATTGAATGGACGCTTGCCCTCTTTCAATTTACAATACGAGCCATGAATGCGACGCCTTCCATGCCCGTATCTGAAGAACAGAGAGAGGAAACAGAAAGATAAACGAAGAAGAAGAAGAGAGAGAGACGGGGAGAGGGGGGGGAAGCAAAGGAAAGAGATCCGCCCGGCCAATGGCAAAGCAACGGCGCCTCTTTTATACTCCACCACGTCGCGTCTCTCTCTCTTATTTCATATATTTATTTAATTTCATAATTATTTTTTAATTATTTATTTTTCTATTATAAAACTTTTAATTAAATATTTAAAAATAAATAACCTCATATTTTTAACTTACTCACTCAAACATTGGCTCAGAGATACTTTCTCTACCCCTTCTTGTCCCGAAAAAAACAGGGGCACTTTGCGTCCTTGAACCGATAACCATCTTTCGGCTAACTTAGCCTCCTCCGTCCCTCAGGACCAACAAGGGGTAGTACAGGAATATTCACTTGTTGTCCATCGACTACGCCTTTCGGCCTGATCTTAGGCCCTGACTCACTCTCCGTGGACGAACCTTGCGGAGGAACCCTTAGGTTTTCGGGACATTGGATTCTCACCAATGTTTGCGTTGTTGAAAAATTTTACAATTAGAACAATTAAGTTGGATCTAAAAATTTTCAATCCAATCTAATTCCATATATACATAATGTGAACACACCCACGAGAGTATTAAATTTTAAAGCTAACCCATTTCGTATTTGGTGCGGTGGTTGCAATAAACACATCACCGTCCGTTCGTTTTTGACATACAATGGATAAATCAAGGAAAATCGAGAGAGAGAGAGTTACGTGAACAGAACTTTGGAGACGTGTGCACCGAAATTTAAGTTGAGCATAGGTGATTCTAGCTCGATAGCTAGGAGAGGCTATGACCTAGAGATGAGACATCTAAATATAGATAAGAGATTCGAACAGTCTAATCAACCAAATGACCTAAGATTTAAGAACGAGCTCAATAAAAACGACACAATAAAACAACAAATAAAGTGAGATTTTTTTAATCGAAAATATATGTTATAACTAGTTGAGTTAGGTTTAAAGTTACTATAAAATTTAAAATTCTATGAACTTTGAACGATGTCGTTAGGTCAAAAGAGACGTACTATTGTCTCGTGTTTGGATACTAAAATACTACGAATCGAACGTCAAGTGGTGCACGTAAGTGATTTTAAACACTAAGAATTGATTAATGTAAACGACAAAAATTAAAATTATTTAAAACAAAAAGCTATAATATTTAAAGGAAATAAAGAAAGAAGGCGGGAAAATTCAAAGCACGTGCTACTGGACCGGTAAGCCGTAGCTTTCAAAAACCCAACGTGTTATCCCGATGGCGCCACGTGTCCTCTTCAGATAGAGATCCTTTCATTTTCTCTTGTTTTAGCTTATTTTAATTTACTTTTAATGATTTAAAATCATTGATTTTAAAATAAATGAGAACTTTATATATTAATTTTTTAAACAAATATATATATATATATATATATATATATATTTTTTTTTTTTTTTTTTTTTTTTTTTATGATACAATTATATAAATTATATAATTATTTTTAATTATAATTAGTTTTATATATACGAATGAATCTTAAAATTTTGAAAAAAAATGATAAAAATTTTGAAGAAAATGAGAAAAGTATCTTAACTGTTGTAATTTCGTTAGTTGGGTTTGGGGAATATTTAACTGACTTATTCAAATGATTTGATTGGGTGTGAACGAGATAGAGAATAATCGACATGGACTCGATGTTTGAAGATAGTTGAAATTGTCTTCGATTCTTCGAGAAGATCTAAAGTCAACAATCCTCAATTCTCTCTTTCTTATCTCTTTGAACGAATGAGCTCTCAATCCAATTTGAAGGGCGAGAGCTCTCTACCAGAATACCTTGTGTTGACTTTTCAAGCTATCTGATGCGGGTTATAGGCAAGCTTCCAGCTTAGTAATAAAACAAGAAAAATCGAGGCGTCTTTCCGACGGTCAAGTAGTTGATGCGAAGGAAGCAGTCGAAACATATCCCTGAAAAGAAAAAGTCAATCCTTTCGGTGTGGCTTAACATTAGAAAGTTCTTCTAGAAGGGCTCAACATGGTCGTGAGCCTGTTTTGCTATTGGGCCTTAAACATGGGCTTGTTTGGATAAAATAATGGGTTTTGAGCCCACTTAGCTTAATGGGCTTAGATTCATTTGAGTCAACCCATTTTAATTCGATCAAGCTCATTGGTATGACATGGAGATAAGAAAGACATGGGACAAAGTTGGGTTTGACTTTGACTTTGACTTAATTTGGAGTTCTACGTTAATTTATGATTGATCATCAATTAAATAAATATTGTTTTCATAAATTCAAAATAGTGACATGAGAAAGTCCTATTTCAACCGATACAACTTTTGTTCTTCAAAAAAATCCATTTGATGAATATTTAAATTTAACGAAAAAAATAGAGAGAACAATTTTCAATACTTTCAAATGTGATAAGTAGTATATTAATAAATAATAATCTTAACTATTATTAATTAATTTATAAACTGTGATTATTATTTAATGAATTCATGTAAATACGGTTAATTATTTTATTTAATTTTTTTATAAAATTAAGCTTATGAAGACTATTTAATTTTTTTTTTCTGAAATCTTCTGGAATGTTCTTAAAATTTTATTTTTAACTTTTATAAAATGTTTTTTTAGGGAATATCGAAAAAGGTTCCAGAGCTGTTTAGAATACTATTCATTTTCTCGACGGTAAAGCTTCTTCAAATAGCTTTACCTCGTTCAAGAAAAGAGCTACTAAAGGAACCTGCAAGTCGTCCTAAGACAAGAGCTGATAAGTGAAGGAGGTAAGAGAAGCCGAGTTGGAGAGGTGAATGAGTAAGTAGCTCGAGAAGGGCGAAACTCGTTGAAGCATGATGCATGGGAAGAACGTACAACCGCAGTTTTAAAAAAAAGAAACCCCAAGCAAAATTAGCTTTTCGTTACCAACATTGAAAAGTCTTTGGCTGTGTCTGCTATGTGTTCTGAGCAATTACGGACGAAGCTGGAAAAGAAGACGGCTATGCTAGTTGGTGCATCTTTGTCGGCTATGATTAGCAGAGGTTGAGGTGCATTGATCCGACTACAAAATCTGTATCTCCACATGTCGTTTTCGATGAGATCGTAGTTTTCCCTAATTGATAACCAAATTTCAAAAGGAAAAATAAGTATTTGAAAACTTTTTATTAAAAAGTAAATAGTAAAATAAAAAATTCAAAGGTAAATTGTTTATAAGTTAACTTTTTTAAAAACTAAAAAATAAAAAAATAATAATAAATAGCTATGGAAATTTAATTTAAATATAAAGAGGTTACTAGTTATAAAAAAAAAAAAAAAAAAAAAAAAAAA
>NW_019268564.1:114654-144024 GCF_002738365.1 Cucurbita moschata
AAAAAAAAAAAAAAAAAAAAAAAAACTATATATATATATATATATAATTGTGTACCTTATTGCTTACGCGTCCGAGAACCCACCTTCAGCCGCAAGAAACTTCCCGAGCAAGTGAATGGGGGGAGGTCAAACAAATTGTAAGACAATTGTCCACGTCATCAGTATCCACGTCATCACCGAACAGATAAAACCCCTTCTTTCCTTCTTCCTTCCTGCTACGATTCAGCTTCCATTACTTTCCGTTCCGCCATTACTGAGAAATTCGCGAACAGAAAAAAAAAAATGTTGAAATCCCTTCGTTTTGCATTCAAACTCTGAAATTTCCTCCATTCCATTTCTGCGTTCTAACTGTTCATCACAACAGCCATTCAGAGACAGACTCCCATGGATGCCTCACCTAGATCTACCAATCTCTCTCGCATATACACCATCAATGTCCTCCATGCCGATTCCTACAAGGAGATGTCGAGAATCACCAGCTCCATGGACCTTGTGGTCGCCGATCAAGACCACCTGGTGCTCGCTCAGGTGCTTCGCCCTGATCGAGATCACGTCCACAAGGTTCTTCACCGATCTAAATCCAAATCCCTTTCTGAACTCGTATCTTCTTACTTCGATAACAGCGAGAAAACCACCAGATTCTGCCTCTCCCTCCGCCGCTGCATCGCCGAAGCCCGGAGATTGTATCGGCCAATCCAAAACCTTATCGACCAACTTCCACAGTCCCACTGTGACCTCGTCTTCCAAGAATTCTGTAAATTCGATAAGGAACACAATCCTTTCCCCGGCCCTGACTCACCGACCTTAGACCAAATCCGTGACCTCTTCGGCGTTCTCAATCGGCAACTGGAACGCCGCCTTAACAAATCCAGTTCCAGGATTCGCTTTGTTCGCCCTCCCACCGTCTGCTGCAGCGGCGATGCCATCACCGCCTATATT
The DNA here is from genome assembly GCF_002738365.1 of Cucurbita moschata. Classification (NCBI taxonomy): domain Eukaryota; kingdom Viridiplantae; phylum Streptophyta; class Magnoliopsida; order Cucurbitales; family Cucurbitaceae; genus Cucurbita; species Cucurbita moschata. Next base: position 115,594 of record NW_019268564.1, read on the forward strand.
CCTTCTAGGTTTGCCAGGAGAGAATTGGCGTATGCAGCTCAGATCAAAGTTGCATCTAGGAATACCTATATCCTAAAGACTGACCTTGACACGCTTGATAGCCTCGTTAGGCGTTTGCATAACGCCGTGGAGGGCGACAAGCGTTTCATTCAGATGGGTTTGGGCATAATGAATGATAATAACACAGCTCAGGAAGTACTCAAACATTTGGAGATGAACCAACAGAATTTGAGGCATTACCTTGATCTTCTTGAGGAAAAGATAACAACTTGTTTGATCACTGTCAACCAGTCAAGATCTCTACTACTCCAAGAGATTTTACATCATCAATCTAAAGCTGAGTCTTCTCATTCCCAATAGTCACATTTAACTAAATCAGGGGACTTTATAATTCTTGTATTATTGTTTTGTTCCCATACTGACATTCAACCTGTCTCTAACATGTTTAGTTTACTGTTAATAAACTCAATGAATTCATACCTTCTGTAACTATTACAGTTCACTTTAGCTGGAAAGTTGATAGCATTTCTTAATCGAGTTATATGGGTATCTGGGTGTCACAGTCCTACTTTTTCAACCGTGCAACGTCGTGATCTGGGTTTAATGGGATGAATGTAGAGAACTAGAACAAACTAACTAATAAGTTAATCTTAGAATATTGGTTTCCTTGTTGAAAATGGAGAGAAGATAATACCTCCAGTTAATGTGAGACATTAGATGGTGCTATCTCCTCTGGGGTTATGCCCATGATCTTATTTGGCACTCCTCAAATCTTCACAGGAATATGCCCCATCCGCACCCTGTGTTTGATTCTTGGCCAAGTCAGGGAAGGCATTGGAAGAGATATTAATGAATATGAATATCAATCAACAATGGCTTATTCATTCGTGATTCATGATCGCCTCTGTGAGTCAGGAATATAAGCATTCGCGAGTCGAAAAAGGAATAAGGTTTTGTGTAAGCAGCTGTTTTGTAGCCTTCCCCTGCTTCATCAATATATAGAAGGAAATTAATCACCTCCTTTACCTGAAAGTTTTGAGAGATGTGGGAATGTAAGCCACGAGTAACGAACACCATAAATAGCATTGAGAATGAGGGCCAGAAGTTACAATGCAAGCTAACCTATGCTATACAATCAATGCAATATGTATACTGGATTTATATTTGTAATAATGTCAAAATGAGTTCGAAGGATAATCTTTTGTATATCTATACTTACTTTCAATGATCGATGATGATGGTGATGTGAATAGATACATTCATTACTAGCATCCTTGTCCTACTGTAAATCACAACGAACATATAGTTTACAAAAGAAGAATGTGATATGACTGGTTGGTGAATGGGAGCTAAAGCCATCATTTTCTCAAGCTACGTTTCTTAATATGCCCTATGCTAATTTATAACAAAAGAAAAGCATACTCCAAACAAATGGGTCACCTCCTTTACTGTAAGTTTTGACCTACTGTAAGTTTCGAGAGACGTGAGTAAGTTTTGAGAGACATGGGAATGTAAGCCACGAGTAACGAACACCATACATAACATCAAGAATGAGGACTCGAAGCTCCAAAGCAAGCTAACCTATGCTACAATCAATGCTACATCTGTACTAGATTTGTATCTGTAATAATATATCGATGCTACATCTGTACTAGACTTGTATCTGTAATAATATATCGAAAGGAGTTTAACGGATGAATTTTTGTATATCTATAATTACTTTTAATGATCGACGATGATGATGATGTGAATGGATACGCTCATTACTAGCATCCTTGTCCTCCTGCAAATCACAATGAACATATAGTTTACAAAAGAAGAACGTGATATGACTAGTTGTTGAACGAAGTGCTGAAGTATGGGAGCTAAAGCCATCATTTTCTCAAGCTACGTTTCTTAATATGCCTTGTGCCAATTTGTAACAGAAGAAAAGCATACTCCAAAGAAATGGGTCAATGGAATTAAGCAATTAGCCATAGCCTCATTTCCGGATCACCTCTTGTATTAAACTAATAAAGACTAAGAAGGTTTGGTACCTCATCAGCAAAATATGGAAGATTGTCATGAGGATTCTCCATCAAGTATTTCGTCAAAAGCTTCTTGTCAAGCTTCATGAGTCAAAACAGAACAATGGAATAAACAAGTTTGCTCTTGATGTTTCAGTAGCTATTTAGTTATGTTTCTTTGAAGTATTAGGTAGTTTAGCACCTCGGACGCATCCATGGAGATAGGGAAGATTCAGACGGTATAATGCAGAAAGTGCAACCGCCATTTCCTCATCTGTTGTTCATTTAAAATTGTTCTTCTCCATCACCTGAAGAAATCCAATTATTGGAGAAATAATTGAGTAGAAAAATTAGGTCAAAACAGAATACGTCTTCCTACAAATACAGCTAGGGCTGGAACCTCTCTATAACAGCAAAAATTATCGAACGTAGTCACCACGATCATCTGAACTTTCAACCAAATCAATAAAAAATTCTCGAGCAACGACAGACAGATTACCAAAATTAAATCGAAGGATTCGTGAATAAGAAACCATTGAATGGTAAAACTAGCAAATCGTATAGCCACAGGACCTGGAACAGTATCACGGTGTATAGGATCGAATAATGAATACAAATGCTGCATAAAATTGAATCTAGAACAAAAAAAAAGAACGAATAATTCTGAAAAAAAGGAGGAACAGTAATCAAGAGGTTGTAATACCAAAAGATCGTCAAAATGCAGAAGATGCCAAGCTCGAATTGAGTATTCTACTCATCCCTGTCCGAAGTATCTTCATTCCAAAATAGGTTTATGGATTGCGCGGCCGGCGAACACATATTTTGGTCTGGTCTGTTCGTAGCTCGGTGGCCCAATGGCCATTGTTCGACTAAACCTACCTTATTTATATTTTATATTGTAATTATGATTTGTGAATATTTTATTTTAAAGATAATAAATTATTTACACTTAATTGAGTAAAAAAAAATTCATTTAATTTTTTTTTAATTCAATCCAAAATCGAAGTTAAATTAATAATTAAACTATTAATCGAATCTCTACCAATCAAATAGTTATAGGTCAGCGTTCTCATTGACACACCGTCCAGTGTCCAGCTCTAATACCATTTGTAACAGCTCAAACCCATCACTCACAGATATTACCTGCTTTGGCCCTTTACGTAGTTATCAATCTAGCATCTAAATGGTTATCCAAGAGGCAACATCCTCATTGACACACCATCTAGTGTCCAGCTTTGATACCATTTGTAACAGCTCAAACCCACCGCTAGCAAATATTATCTGTTTTGGCCCTTTACGTATCATAGTTATCAATCTAGCATCTAAATGGTTATCCAGGAGGCCAGCATCCTCATTGACACACCATTTAGTGTCTGGCTCTGATACTATTTGTAACAGCCCAAACCCACTACTAGCATATATTATCTATTTTGGCCCTCTACGTTATCGTAGTTATCAATCTAGCATCTAAATGGTTATCCAAGAGGCCAGCGTCCTCATTGACACATCATCCAGTGTCCGGCTCTGATACCATTTGTAACAGCTCAAACCCACCGCTAGCAGATATTATCGCTTTAGCCTCTTACGTATCGTCGTCAGCCTCACAATTTTAAAACGCGTCTACTAGAGAGAGGTTTCCACACCCTTATAAGAAACGTTTCGTTCCCCTCTCCAACCGACGTGAGTCTTTCGGTAACCATCTCTGATCCAAACTAATACAAAAGCAGCCTTTGAAGTGTATATTATTGGTATCATTTACCATACCCAAATCAAGCTTGGAAACGCATCAAAGAATAGCATTTCTATGGTAAATACAAGAACAAAACTACAAGAGCAAGCATCACTAAGCTACAGAAATGGATGATTTTCTAAGCACCATTTTCACTTCAAGGATTAAGACCCTGCCTCGCTTTCAGGACGAGCTCCTCTGTCGTCGCTCCAATGATCTCGTTCGCACGTTTTAATCCAACGCAGAAATAACGTCCAATGGTATCCTAAATCAAAGTCGACGAAGAACGAATCACATGAGTATACCGTGCACCATCAACTTATATAAACCAAAAAGTCAGCAGTCGTACGTATGTGTGTGTGTGTGTATATGCACGTGTTGTCATACTTCGATTTCAGTAAGAAAAACGCTTAGACTAACCCGTGAAACAATTCCCAATTTCTCTAACTTTTGAACTGCATCGTCCACTTCGAAGTTGCAACGCTCACCGAACTCTTCTTTGATCAACTCCTCACACCGTAGATCAAGATCCTAATCACATTTCACCGTAAAATTTCAGATAATCGGCATCGAGCTTTCGATTCAAAAAAAGAGCAAGAACATAAAGTTGAGATAGAAGATCAATACTGCTAAAGTAGATTTGCCTTGTTCCATCAGTATAAAGAATGAAATGATCACTTCTTTGACCTTCACAACATCAAGGGGAAAAAAAGGCATTATAAGTATCGATTAACCGTTCGCGTCGTAAACGACAGAGAAACTCAACATGTGGAAAGAGCACGAGCAAAACATCGACAGTCGACATACCACCGGCATACCCAAGAAAACAACTAAGCTTAATTAGCTATAAAATTTCGTTAAGTACCGAAGTAAAAGCTTGATCAACATGCGTATACGCCCCAAATTCAGATGCACATGCAAACAGAAGCTAAACCAGTGAGCAGGCAAACAGAACGGTCAAACCGTACAAAGCGGTACGGGAAAATATTCCTCACAAAAGCATGAAAGCTACTAGCAAAACGACCACTAAACATATCCTTCAACGATTCAATTACGAACAACCATGAAAAATTAACGTCTTTAAATGATATTCAGATTCGACCGACAAGAACGTCATAATATACATACTTCCTGTTGGATCACATCATCACACAGATGAAGAAGCGTGCCCCTTCCGCTATCGAGCTGTTTGTCGTACATCGATTGTGTGATTAAGTTCTGATATGTAGCCAAATTTTGCTGAAACCTAGAGGATTAAAAAGAATGGCCACAGACTATTACAAGCATTAGAGAAATCAAGACAATACGAATACGCATCTAACAGAGAAAGGTACTTAACGAGAAATAGGTCTTCGCACAGTAACCGATAACCGTAGAGAGAACGGCGAAAATGACCCAAAAATCCGCCTTTGGCATTTCGATCGAACCCACTACAGCAACCTAAAATATATAAACGATAAGAACACGTAAACGAAATATTAAGTGCATTACGTAAACATTCTTAAAACTAACCAGCCCGACTATAGCAGATACGAGGAACGTAACCCAGTCCATTGGAGTCAATCCCGGACTTTTCTTCTCGGGCTGTCACAAGAAGTTTGTAATCAATCTTATCACCCGAACGGTTCAAGGAGCTAAGGAGAATGATTACTAAAATGGAGAAAATGAACTTACAAGTACTATTTCCATATCGGCCATCGGAATGTTTTTAAAATGCTTGACGTATATTCCACGATCGGGGTTGGACTTTGTGCTTGCTCGCCTGAAGAATTACCATTCCTTTTACATGTCAACGAACTATAGTTCAGAATAATTGAAAAAACAGAGTAATAGATATCATTCATTCTCGGCTTAGATACTAACACAACAGTAAGCACATACTATCCCCTTAGAGCCCTTCCACGAACGTTGCTTGTCTCTCTCATGCTCACTCCCCTTAGAGCACATTCACTAGCGTTTGTCTCTCTCGTGCTTACTCCTTTTGGAGCACTTCGATGGGCATTACTTGTCTCTCTCGTGCTCACTCCCTTTGGAGCATTTCCAATGACATTGTTTGTCTATCTCGTGCTCACACCTCTTGGAACACTTCCACGGGCGTTGCTTGCCTCTCTTTGTGCTCACTCCTTTTGGAGCACTTCTATGGCTGTTACCTGTCTCTCTTGTGCTCACTCCTCTTGGAGAACTGATTAATGTTCGAAAGAACTCCATCACTTGCAATGGTAATTCCTTGAAGCAATTTTTCGAGGTCTTATAGAAGAACATGCCTAGAGTTCATCCTATTTTGCTCGTTGTCACGCTACATTCCTGACCGATTCAAAAACCTCAAGGACAAGGTATTTGAAGACGACTAGTAGATCAGAGCATCTACGACTATGCACTTTCTGTAGCGGCTTTTTCTTAAGATACCATCCTATTCTTCCATTCGGGATTGGAGTCCAACCTTGACGGAGTAATAGATATCATTCATTCTTAGCTTGGATACTAACTCGCAAGGTCATTCCTTCACCAATACGCACGGATAATAAACAGCATAGCAATGATGGTAAGGATAAATCATCGATATATACCCTTCCGGTCAATAAAGACCACAAACTCCAAAATGTACTTAAATGGACCCGTCTCGTTTTGAACCAAGACTTCCAACTCATTTAGCCAAACGAAGATAAACACGGTAATCAAATCCTACTCGATTTAAAATGGAAGTTCAAAAAAGAATGGTGCACGATTAGTTCCAAGCAATAGAGCAGTACCTGTAAACTACAATAATCCTATCGAAGGTAGGTTCTTGAATAGTAGTCTTGCCCAGCATATTCCGAACGCTGTAAAGACGAAAAATTTAGAGAGTTAATCTTCTGAACTTCGTTTTATCGAATAGAAATATATGTTTCCTTGTCAAAAAGTATATGTACAACCAATAATAATGGATAATGGAATGCACTTCTACATTCTACTGTAAACAAAGACACAACCGAAAACCTGAACCTGATTTCACGGGGTAATTCAGAAGGAAAGACGAAACGAAAGATTAATTCGACTGAACACGAAGGAAAGACTCAATGAATTCTCCTTCACTCCTACCGAAAACCTGAACCTCGGCTTCGCTCCTTCACTAGATTGAACAAGGTAAGTAAAGCGGCTGGATGAGAAGAAACTCTCATACCACATCTACGACATTCAATGGCCTAATGGGTCGATAAAACATTAGAGGGAACAAGTTCGAGACTCATTTCTTCAATGAGAATAGCCAGTTTGGGAGGCTAACACTTTAATGGCGGTCTGGAACATGTCAGTCTAGATCTAAATATGTCGAAGGAAAAGGAAACAAAAGCATGAACCAACTGAGTCATACACGAGTCGTAAGAAACTATGCACAACCTTAGTTCCATATTCTCCAGACGAATTCGTTCGACATGTAGGTCATCTTGATCAACATCAGGGGTAGCCTCATCATTCTTCTTCGAATCTTCCATAGGTCGTCTTTTTGGCTGTCGGGAGAAGATCTTTTCTAGCCTGCAACCACGTCACGCCAATCAAAAGGACAAAAACAAGAAATAATATGAATGGTGTTCAAAAAGAACCAAGAACGGCTACGGGTAGAGAGAACTCCCTCCCAAAAACTACACAAAAGAGCCGGCTAAAAATCTCCTTTTCACCGTCAGCCTCACAGTTTTAAAATGCGTCTGTTAGAGAAAGGTTTCCACACCCTTATAAAGAATGCTTAGTTCCCTTCTCCAACCAATGTGGGATCTCACAATCCACCCTCCTTGGGGGCCAACGTCTTCGTTGACACACCGCCTGATGTCTAGCTCTGATACCATTTGTAACAGTCCAAGTCCATCGCTAATTGGCCCGTTACATATCACCGTCAGTCTCACGGTTTTAAAACGCGTCTGTTAGGGAGAGGTTTCCACACCCTTATAAAGAATGTTTCGTTCTCCTCTCCAACCAACGTAAGATCTCACATAAATGAAATAAATTGTTTATTGATTTGAAGCATTAACTTACTTCATTAACCTTAAAAGATACGCCCAAAATCTTGCAATAACCATGTCTACTTTCTCCATGAAAAAGAAATCGGTCGTTCGGTCAATTCCAATTCCTCGCCTAAATATAACGTACTGACAAAAAAACGGTACAGATGAGATAGAACGTGAGAGATATAGGCCTGTATTCATTCAGGTGAGTATAAGGTTACACAGTTGCAAAGAATCAAACCACTCATGAACACCCCATGCACAAAACTAAAACAACATGACCTACCAACAAATAGCTCGAGTTTCTATATTTAATACCAATGACCTACTCTGTACAACACATTCTGCAAAACATAGGACAAGACCCTTTGTGGCCTCGTAAACCAGACAATAGTGCTACGAAGTAGTTCAAAACTATGATTATAGCATGAGGTCCGTGTCAAAGAATCTATGCATGGACAGTCGGACCTAAGAAAATAAGGGGGTTGAAGAGAGGAAATAGAGCCAAACTTTGGCACTTAAATCATAAATCCAGAACCTAATAAGTAGAAAGTCACGATTCTCCACAATGGTACGATATTGTCCACTTTGAGCATAAGCTCTCATGGCTTTACTTTTGGTTTTCCCAAAAGGTTCTGTACCAATGGAGATAGTATTCCTTACTTATAAACCCATGATCAGCCCCTTAATTAGCCGATGTGGGACACCTCTCCCAACAATCCTCCCCTCGAACAAAGTACACCATAGAGCCTCCCCTGAGGCCTATGGAGCCCTCGAACAGACTCCCCTTTATCGAGACATGACTCCTTCTCTGGAGCCCTCAAACAAAGTACATACCTTGTCAACAAAGTCGGGTAGGTTGGGTTGAGGATGTGCAGTAAAATACTTCTTTAAAAGAACCTTGTCGAGCTACAAAGTAAAAATATAAACATAGATAATTTACACGTCATCTCTCGTTTTAGATCTTAAAACATGCACAGTTAAAAAACGAACCTTGGAGTTGTCAACTGTAATAGGAAGATTTAGGAGATACTGCCCTGATAGCGCAATTTCGACCTCCTCGTCACTTGTTATCTTGAAATTACTCTTTTCCATAATCTGTATAAAAATTTAGGACTTCTTAAATGATCAATGGGTAACAGTAATCAGATAGTCATTAAATTCAAGCAAGGAACAAATAATCGCAAAATTCTTAATAACTACGAGTGTTCGGATCAACTCAAGCTCGCCTTGATTAATGTCTTAGGTAGGTGTCCGTGACAAGGATCAAACTCACTCCTCAAAGCATTTTTGAATTTTTATTTATGTCCTAATGTAGCTAAGTCGGATTGGAAAGTTAATTGAGAAACTGATTGTAACGGTCCAAGTCCACCGCTAGCAGATATTGTCCTCTTTGGGCTTTCCATTTAAGGTTTTTAAAACGCATCTGCTAGGGAGAGATTTTCATACCCTTATAACGAATGGTTCGTTCTCCTCCCGAACTGATGTGGGATCTTGCAATACTGATTATCACCGTAAAGAAAATGAGAGTAGGGAAGTTGTACGAACCTGAAACAGGTAAGAAAGAAAATTTTGTTCGAGAACTTGAATTTCATCGGAGGATAGGTGTTGCTGCTCCAACTTCTGGGCTCCATGAACAGGATCAAAAAGAGAGTAGAGTTGCTGAAATCATAACAGATATCTGTCAGTTCAGGTTCATAAGAGAATAGTAGAGCAGTGAAATGAGTACCATCAAATCCTCGAATTGTAGAAGGTACCAAGCTCGAATTGTGTACTCCACACGCTTGCAGAGTTTCAAGAACTCAGCTCGATCTGAACTATGTTCTATAAAGCGAGAAAACAATCAGCAACCGAGTTATAAATGGAACATGAATTTTTAGGATCTGTCGTCTCAGTTTGGCACGTGGTCAAGAAAATAGTAATGAACCGTGGTCATTCTTCTATCTCTAGAAGTGCATACCTGTAACGGCTCAAACCCTCCGCTAACAGATATTGTCCTCTTTGGGCTTTGCCCTCAAGGTTTTTAAAACGCGTCTGCTAGGGAGAGGTTTCCACATCCTTATAAAAGATGCTTCGTTCTCCTCTCAAACCAATGTGGGATCTTACAATCCACCCCCTTCGGGGGCTCAAAGACCTCGCTGGCACTTGTTCCCTTCTACAATCGATGTGGGACCCCTCAATCCACCCTCCTTCGGAGCCCAGCGTCCTTGTTGGTACAACGCCTCGTGTCCACCCCCCTTCGAGGTTCAGCCTCCTCGCTGGCACATCGTTTAGTGTCTGACTCTAATACCATCTGTAACGGCCCAAACCCACCGCTAACAGATATTGTCCTCTTTGGGCTTTCCCTCAAGGTTTTTAAAATGCGTCTACTAGGAAAGATATCCACACCCCTATAAAGGATGTTTCGTTCTCCTCCCCAACCGATGTGGGATCTCACAATCCACCCCCTTTCGGAGTCCAACGTCCTCACTGATACTCATTCCCTTCTCCAATCGATGTGAGACCTCTCAATCCACCCCCTTCAAGGCCCAACGTCCTTGTTGGTACACCATCCCATGTCCACCCCCTTTCGAGGCTCAACCTCCTCGCAGGCACATCGCACGGTGTCTAGCTCTAATACCATTTGTAATGGCTCAAGCCCACCGCTAGCAAATATTGTCCTCTTTGGGCTTTCCCTTTCGGACTCCACCTCAAAGTTTTTAAAATGCATCTATTAAGGAGAAATTTCCACACCCTTATAAAGGATGCTTCGTTCTCCTCCCCAATCGATCTGGGATCTCACACTACCCTTAAACCAAAACGAAAAATCACAGGCCAAGGAAAAGGGTTCACATCAACAGCATTATGAACAACAACAATATGAGCAATACAAAGAGAATAATAGCACCAGCCTACTCAAAACGAATGTTACAAAATAGACATAAACAGGCAGTTTAGAGAGCGGAGAAACACAGTCCTAGAACTCATAAACAACAGAAACCCAAAAATTGTAAACCAGAAAGAGAGGTGTTCGAACCAATTAGATTAGCCAGAGTCATGATCAGCCTCGGCTTCAACACCGGAATGACAGATTCACGCTCCAGCCGAATTACTTCCTTGTTCTTCCCCATAGTTTAGAACCAACGAAATAGAAGAGCTCAGCAACGACCGACAATAATCCCTGAAGGAATGACCAAATACCGAAGCAAAAGACAGTAAGATTCGCGACAAGAATGTTCAATTCATGCCTTAAAGAACAAGGCAGAACGGGAAGAAAAAACCTCGGAATCAGCAAAGTATATCGTCCGAAACAGTGTCGAGAACAGCAGTCCGAGTGGATTAGAAAACTAATCATAAATATGATGAAGAGACACTAAAAATTTGCCACAGAATTTGTCGCTCCTCTCAACCATCCGTTGAACACTAAAAATTCTCCTGAAACTGGCCGCTCGGTTCGGAGGGGAAATGTTCTGTTGTATTCTACACACCTGTCGGGTAATTTCAATAATATTTAATTAATTTATTTATTTATTTAGAAATTCAACCGCCAAGTGCTACGCCCTTTCATCTTTGTCGTTTTTTGTTTCTTGGTAATTCTTCTACCGTCAGAAATGATTAGTTGCTTAGCCATAAATCCAAATTATACGATTTTTTTGTTAGTGGATTAGTGGGTCCCATGCCGACCGACACAACCGAGGTCGACCAAAATTCCCTAATTTAATTAATATATATATATATATATATCAATTTTATATCGTATAATTTATTATTTCTTTGTGTGGAGAACAATTCTTTTTTTAGCACCTTATATATTTAATAATATTTCATAAGCAAAATTATAAAACGGAAATTTATTTGTGAGGGAGACAACGTGGCTTTTATACTATGTTAGGAATCACGACTCTCTAAATTGTATGATATTTTCTATTTAAAGTCACTTGCAGTGTAAAGTGTAAGTTCTCATGCCTTTAATTTGGGGCCCAAATGCCTCATTTATTCTAATAGAGTTATTATTTCTCATTTATAAACTCATGATCTTCCACTAAATTAACCAATGTGGGACTCACTCCCAATAATCTTCAACAATTCCTTCGATGTTTTTCATGGGTTAAATAGATATCTTTAATTATTTTTTATTTTATAAATATTTTAATTTATTAAAATATTAAAAAATTTGGTGGGTCAATTATAAATTTTTTGGTTTACCTTTAAAATAATGTATTTAGACATATCCACATTTTGTTAAATATTTTAACCATTTTTTAATTTTATTTTGAAATGTTCATTAAAGATTAAAGATACTATTTCAAAATTTAAAATAATAAGGTTAGTTTTTAAAATAATATATTGAAGCTTTAATATTTAAATGTTTGTATTTTATTGTGAAATGACTTACCTATCCTCGCTTTGTTTTATTGTCTATCTGGCACTACGTGAAGGGGAAAAACAGCGACGGATGAGAAGACAGAGACCCGTTCTAAATGTTTTTTTGTTTTGGTTATATAATTATATGATTTGACACGTCCTTTCGTATGGGTTATGAAGGTTCAAATAGTAATTTTACATTTTAGGTAAACTTTAAATTCAGCTTTGATGTTGAAAACTAAATAACTCTCTCAATCTCAAAATAAATAAAAATAATAAATTAATTTTAAAATATACAATTTTTTATTAACATATAATTATATATATTTATTTGTTTATTTATTTATTTACTTCTTAATTTTTTATTATTTAGTTTCTAATAATTCTAAAAAAACAATTTTTGACTCGGGATAAATCTTAATTAAATATCTAACTTTTATTGAAAATTAAAAAGTGAATAAATGATCGGAATGTTGGAGAAAAGTCTCGCTAATTTAGGGAATGATCATGAGTTTATAATCAATGAATACTATCTTCATTGTTGTGAGGGCTTTTGGGAAAACCCAAAGCAAAACCACGAGAGTTTATGCTCAAAGTGGACAATATTGTATCATTGTGGAGAGTCGTGTTCATCTAACATGGTAGCAGAGCTATGCCGTAAACTTGGTAATGTCAATAGAATCCTCAAATGTCGAACAAATGACTCCAAAATAAAAGGAGTCGAGCCTCGATTAAGGGTAGGTGTTTGTCTAGAGCGGGATAATAGTTGTAGTACATTTTCAAATTTTCATGCTACATCAATTTTAGGGTGGTCTCGATCTCTCTCCTGTTCTCCTGCTTCCATTTTCTCCAAGTTGGAATGTGAACTTCCCTCGACTCTATCTTGATCGTACGATTTTCCTGTATTCGTTTTGTTTTTATAATTGTTTATTTCTCTCTTATAATTTAGTTCAACAAGTATTTTCGTGCTTTTATTATGAATTAAATATAAGAATTGTATTTACATCGAAAGATTCTTTATTTCCAAATCCAATTATTACGACAGTTCAAACTTGTACATATATGTATCTTTCGATCTCCACCGACTCCCCACTAAAACGTGCAACGTACTTGTGCACTCTTTCTTTTGGTTATTGTTTAGTGGTTGGCAAGTACATATGGGCTTGTATCGATCCATTTTTTATCAAGTCACATATGCTCGAGGAAACCCCTTAAAACACCCGAGGGATTTTTATTTTATTTTATTATTTATTTTGTAATTTTATATTTTTTTTATAATCCAGTCTATCCTACAATATACGATATTTACTTCGACAATCGTGTATTTAAACAATGAATTTTATTTACTTCGACAGCTCTCCCATCTCTTTCGCTCTATGTCATTTAATATTTATGACATCATAAAAAATTATTCAAATATAATATATTAATATTAAATATAATACGTTGTATTAAACAAAACATTAGAATAATAAAAAAATAAAAATGTTATTATTGATTACAATCATGTCATTTATATTTTATATTAACGTGCTATTTAATATATTTTTTTAACCCAATCATATCATAATGAATTGTGATTCATTTCTAGCCAAGTAAATGTGAGATCGGGCGTTAATATGAAAAAAAAACTAAGCATTCTTTATAAGGGTGTAAAACTTCTGATAGTAGTAAAACCTCTGTGGGGAAGTCCAAAAGAGATAATATTTGCTAATGGTGGGCTTAAACTTTTACCGTAAACAAGAGAAATAAGAACAACGAATTAATAGTTTCGAGTCTTAAATAATTTTTACCGACCCATAAATGATAATAAAAAAATAACCTTTTCAAATAATACCAATAGCGAGTGATTTAAATTTAACTGTTATGAAGCGTTTGAGCTATTAAGTTAAGCTTTTAAGTCTGAACCTATTTAGTCGGTAGAGTTAAATAATATGTATTTGAGGTATCGAGTTATTTAGTTTGGATTAGGGAGTCCATGTTTGACGTACAAAATTGTTTAGTCTGAGTTATGTAGTTATAAAGTGTATTTACGGTGAATGGCTGCTTAACATGTTATGAAATCCGCGATTGTTAGAGATGTCAATTTAACCTCCCGAACCTTAAATCAGGTATAAATTTTCGTTTAAATGAAAAACGAGGAGAGAGTGGGTAGAGCTTTTTTCCCGTTAATTAAATGGAGTCGGGGTTATATTCCCATCCCCGCCTAACCCGCACCACAACCACATATACATACACGTCTGTGAAATACTATGGTGTATCATTCGAACTTTGAGTTTTTATAAATTATATTATATATTTTTTTTATTTAGTTTAATTTCAACTTAACAAAAAAAAAAAAGAAAAAAAGAAAAAGAAAGGAGCTGAAATTGGCGATTCTGCCACAGAAAATGGCGACACCAAACTAGCTCACTTTCGACGAGTGTCCGTACACCTATAAATAAAACCCCGCACTAGCTTTTCAAGCCTCGCGCCCACCATCTCTCAACGCAACTGCTCGCGCCATTTCTGCGGCACCTGAAATCCCTAAATCCTTTCGCCTTCTCTCCCTATTGACTCGCAGCTTCTATTTCTCTTGCATTCAACTCGATGATGACCGCTTTCCGTGTGCATTCCCCTGCTTCTTTCTGTTATTTAATGGCGTTTTTTTTTCGTTTGTTTACCTTTATGAATTTCTTTTAGCTTTGTTCATCCGTTGCTGTTGTGTATTCTCGCAGGTTTTTGAGTTTTTGAGCTGAATCATGGTTGTGAAGTCGCGAGTTCTCCGCTCTGCTACTAATGGAGAGCTGCATTCTTCAGTAACTCCCGAAGAGAAGCCGAAGCGTGCTAAAGTAGCTACGCGTGGGCGGAAGAATGTTAAAGCTGCCGCAGTGAAGGGAGATGCAGAGGAGCCATCTCCTTCTCCTCAGAGGAGGACGAGTGCTCGAATCCAGATAAAACAGCTGGCTGACAAGGAGCTCCTAGTGCGTCAAAGAGTAGAGATCCTTGATGAAACCGACAGTCCGAGCAAAAGGAAGAAGAAGAACGGTCCGGTAAGAAGTAAGCGTAACACTAAATCTAAAGATAAGGCCGTGGAAGATAAGGCTGTTGCTGTTCCGGTATCCAACGATGTCACTAAATCTAAAGACGGTGGAGCGAGCGAGCCAATGGAAGTGTGTGCGCTTGAAAAGAGTACAACTGCTGACGAAGGTGGTCCGGCCAATGTGGTTGAGAAGAGTGACCATGCCAAGGTTAAGGAGACTCTTAGGTTGTTCAACAAGTACTATCTTCATTTTGTACAGGTTTGTCGCTTGGACATGTCACTTCGTTTGGAGTTATTTCTAAATCTATGCACATGGAAGTTTATAGTCAGCTAACTTTTGGTTATTTTGTGTTCATTTAAACTAAAAGGAAGAGGAACAAAGGTGCAAAAAAGCTGAAGTAGCTCAAAAAGTTTCCAAAGGGTCAAAATCTAAGGTAGGCTTGTGTGCCAGCTTTTTATCATTCATGCAAGTCTTCCATATTCGTGTAATTCATGATCTAGTATCCAGGTTGAGAATGAATGATATCCATTACTCAGTTTGAGGGGCATAGTCAGTTTGATGGACATAGTCAAATTGAAGATTTAGTATTCAAGCTGAGAATGAATGATATCCATTACTCAGTTTGAGGGCATAGTCAGTTTAATGGACATAGTCAAATTGAAGATTTAGCATTCAAGCTGAGAATGAATAATATCTATTACTCAAATTGAGGGAGAGTATTGAAGGATTAGCCAGATATTTGTGTGATTTACGCACCTATTTAGCAATTTATTTGATATATTTAGATTTACTGGTACTTAGTATTTTGAGATTTATTGTTATTGATATCTAGGAGTTAGTTAGCCTTTCTACAAGGAACATGTAACTCTGAAATTAATAAGAAAAATAGAAAGCTAATTTAGACTTGCAACATGGTATCATACCTTTTCTACTCTGGAAAATTTGATTCCATTTTCGTTCTGTAATGGCCCAAATCCACCACTAGCAGATATTGTCCTCTTTGGGCTTTCCCTATCGGGCTTCCCCTCAAGGCTTTAAACGCGTCTGCGAGGGGAAGGTTTCCACCCCCTTATAAAGGGTTTTTTGTTCTCCTCCCCAACCAAGGTGGGACATCACAATCCACCCACTTCAGGGCCCAACATCCTCGCTGGCACTCTTTCCTTTCTCCAATCGATGTGGGACCCCTGCCAAATCCACCCCCTTTGGGGCTAGTATACTCGCGGGCACTCTTTCCTTTCTCCAATCGATGTGAGACCCTACCAAGTCCACCCCCTTTGGGGCCCAACGTTCTCGCTGACACTCTTTCCTTTCTCCAATCGATGTGGGACCCCCGCCAAATCCACCCCCTTTGGGGCCCAACGTCCTTACTGGCACATCGTCTCGTGTCTACCCCCTTTGGGGAACAACCTCCTCGCTGGCTCATAGTCCGGTATCTGGCTCTGATACCATTTGTAACGGCCCAGATCCACCGCTAGCAGATATTGTCCTCTTTGGGCTTTCCCTTTCGGGCTTCCCATCAAGGCTTTAAAACACGTCTGCTAGAGGAAGGTTTCCACACCCTTATAAAGGGTGTTTTGTTCTCCTCCACAACCAAGGTGGGACATCACACGTTCCCACTTGATGCCTTGAACTCTTTTGTCAAGCCCACTTGCGATTTCTATTGCAACATCAGACAATGCCCATTCAATAACAACAATAGTGTGGCCCATTGCATAACAAAGGTAGGAGCCCAAGTGGGTTTGAAACCATGAAGTTTGTGCTTCTTTAAGGATCATTATTGGAGTTCCACGTGTTCTATCAATTTTTGGGAATCCAAATTTTTTAAGAAAGGCCCAACAAGCAAGATTGGAGGGAACCAAGGGTGTTTTCACCATCATGTCAGAAAAATCTCAAGTCGTTCTTCCAGTTGTCATCATATAACGTCAAATTACGAGATTCAAATTTGAAGTATTCAATAATTAAGGGAACCAAGGGTGTCAAGAGGAAGAAAAGGGGGCGACTACACTAGGATCTCCAAATTTGTAAGGTTGGACTCCAATGCCCGAATGGATGAATTAGACGATACCTTAAGAAAGTCCAATACGAAAAGTGCTCTGTTGTTGATGCTTCGATCTACCTAGCTGCTGTCTTCAAATACCTTGCCACAAAGGCTATGGAATTGGCCAGGAATGCAATGCGGGACAACAAGAAAAATAGGATAAACCCTAGGTATGTTCTTCTAGAGAGAGGCAAACGACGCCCGTGGAAGTACTTCAAGTGGAGTGAGAACAAGAGAGGCAAGTAACGTCCTTGGAAGTGCTCCAAGAGGAATGAGCATGAGAGAAGCAAGCAACGCCCATGGAGAAGTGTTCCAAGAGGAGGGAGCACGAGAGAGGCAAGCAACGACACACCTGTGGAAGTGCTCCAAGGGATAGTATGCATGAGTTATGTGCTTTCATGACTTCAACTGATAGATGTGTTGACAAAAGAACTTCACAACACTACTTCTTGATTCAGTAACCAGGCTAAGAATGAATGATATCTATGACTTAGCTTGAGGGGGAGTGTTAAAGGGTTAGTCTTAGTTAGGAGATATTTGTATTGTTCATGAGTTAGTATCCAAGGTGAGAATGTGATATCTATTACTCAGCTTGAGGGGGAGTGTCGAAGGGTTAGCCTTGTTAGGAGATATTTGTGTAGTCTCTTATTGTTATCTAGGATTTACTGTTACATTTATAGGGATTTATTTAGAGTTCGTGTTATCTTGTATGTAGAGATTTATTGGATTTATTTAGATTTAATGTTACTTAGTATCTAGGGATTTATTGGATTTATTAGATTTATTGTTACCTAGTATTTATTGTTACCTAGTATTTATTGTTACTAGTATCTAGGGCTTAGTTAGCCTTTCTCCCTAATAAAAAAAACAGCTAGCTAATTTGGACGTACTACAATTAATCTTTGGATTTGGATTCTTTTTGGGGTTTTAAATCATCCTCTCATTTCTATGTTCCGGATCATTTGGAACTGGCTCTCTTTGTGTCGGTAAAAGAATATTCGTCAAAGACAAATTACCACATGCTTTGTCATCATGATTTTACGTATTTATCTTATTGCTTGAAATTTATACAGAAGGCGGCTCCTGAAGAAGACACAAAAAGCAAACGCAAGCGGCCAGATTTGAAGGCAATCACAAAGGCAAGTTGTTATTGAACATGTCAAGCCTCTAGAACCTTTTTTCCTGTTGTTTGATTAATCATTATCCAACTCGTGCAGTGTTCAGTTGAAGATTCCACTAGTTATCTAGCATGAAATTTTGTTGCTTGGCTTAATCTCCCTTTAACGTTTTAGTTCAGTGAGCTGGATTATTTTTTGATTGATTAGTTATCTTTGCACATTTCTTAATAGTCTATCTCTCTAAGATACAGAAAAGTATCGAACACATTGCAGAGGTATGATTCCTCCCGTTGGAATTAAGAAGATTAGGAGAGGAGAGAGAGGAGATCATTTTTTTTTGAGGGGTGGGATTTGGGATTTCGGGATTTCAATTTGCAATGGTAGATTTCAGATGTTCAATGTTTGTTTAGCTAGAAATAAAGAGTGCAGCTTGATCGTGGGGGAGGTTCTTTGGCATCTGCCCTTTCATGATAGAAATTTGATTTTGTGGAAGACGAGCTTCTTTACAATCCTTTGGGACCTCGGTACAATAGGATTTTTAGGACTTTGGACAGATTTTTGGAGGAAGCACGATCAAATGTTGATTGAATGCTTCGATTTGGTGATAGTTTCCAAAGCTTGTAGGATATTAAACTTTAGGTAGATGACATCATGGCTTGAATCTGTTCTCTCTAAGCTCTTTATTATTTACATTGACTGATATGTGTCATGATAATGTTTGTCGGCGTGTTGCCTATAGCCGCGTCCCATTTTAAACCAACCTTGATTTTTTTTTGTATGTCTTTCATTCTAGGATAGTTATTTATTTCTTTGTAACATTGTTGGCATACAACTCTTCCCCACGTTTGATGTCTACACTTGCTAAACACAAATTGTCCCATAATATACGATAAGGGGATATGACTTGTTCTTAAATCTTCCTACCTGGGTTATATGCTTTCAATGCTTTCAATGCTGTTGTTGTCTCTTATTGCTTGTTAGCGCATATTACCTACTTTCTTAAAAATATTTTTCAGAACTTTCTCTAACCCCCATTTTCCAAGAGCGGGGGTAGAGGCTAGGAGATATGTCATTTGTGCTACTGGCAATCCAATTGAGCTGTCTGTCTAGATTGAGAGCGAGAGTATTACTCTCGCACAGTCATTTCATGAATTCCAATGAAGTGTGATTGTGACACAATGCCAATCCATGGTAGTTTGTAGCCTTATGGAGAAATATCACCACTAGAATCTTAGTAGAAAGCTTCTATTTCTGTCCTTGGTCCAAATTGATGTGTTTTCTACAGGCTGGTGCAAATATTTCTCTGCCTTGGTTGTGCATTTTATTTTCCTTTTTATTTATTTATTTTGTAAAGGAGAAACAATCTAATTTCATCGATATAATGAAATCTGCAAAAGGCTATTCGGCAACAAAAATCTCATCAAATTACCAATATCACCAAGAAAATAATTACAGAAGATTTATCAAGCTTGCACCGCATGTATTAGCAAGTGCAAAATTATCTTGCTCGAATTTCTTCCCAATTTTCAGAGAGGCATATGTGCCTTTTATATACAAAAGGCGAACGAGCAACTGGTCAAAACTCCCTGTGAGGTCTCTTCCCTTTTAGAGCTATGGGCTCCATTTATTTTCTTCTTGATTGATGTTTCTAGCAACCCTTTTCCGTTAAGTATTTCTTCACTTGACTTGAAAGAGACTTTAGCCTTGTGGTGTTGGTATGACCAAATTTTCACATTGGCTAATTGTAAATCATTCTAGGCTCTTCTTAATAATTACTTGGAGGATTACTTGGAATGACCCTATAAAGTTAAGTTTACTAATCATTCTAGACTCTTCTTAAGAATTACTTGTAGGGATTACTTGGAATGACACTATAAAAGTTAAGTTTACTGAATATTAAGAGAATACGAAAGGACTGGGAAAAGAACCACATGTCAAGTTTCTTAAGAATTACTTGTAAGGGATTAGTTAGTAGTTACCTATTAAGGCCTTGTAAAGGTTAAGTCATCTTGTAATTCTTCTACTACGATGAGACTTGTCGAGTTCATGACTAGGATCTATTTGACCCTCAAATGTAATTAAATTGTTAACAACTTGTTAACTATTTAATAGCTTCACTTGGAACTATCCCAATCAGGAAGAAACCAGACACAATGAGCTGACACGACCTCTTACCATGACGAAGAATCCCATTAGGCTTATAGCTTAAAACCCTTTGGTGAATATATCTTATTCTTTATCATTAAACGTTTGGAGCCTCTTTCCATTTAATGTTTGTGTTCCTTGACTTTTGGTTATCATGGTAATGGACTGTCTCAGTCGCCTACTAACAAAGGCAGAATATGAAGGGTAGATCAAAGGTTTTCAGATTGGTAATGAAGGCTTGAGCATAAACCACCTTCAGTTCGCAGATGACACAATCCTCTTTTCTGATTTGGTGAATGCCTCTTCCATAAAAAACATGATTGAGACGGTAAAAACTTTCGAAGGATTCTCTAGATAAAATATCAATCTCCAAAAAACAGAGATCATGGGCATCAATATTAGCACAGAGATCATTGATGAATTTGCTAGCATATATGGTTGTAAAAAGGGAGAATGGCCGAATATGTACCTAGGACTACCTCTAACAGGAAATCACAAATCCTTTTCCTTCTGGAAGATTATTATTGAGAAAATAGAAAGAAGGTTGTCAACATGGTCATCACATTATACTTCAAAAGGCGGAAGACTTATCCTAATACAATCCACATTATCGAACCTCCCTACCTACTATATGTCTCTATTTGAAATGCCACAAAAAGTGGCTGCGGATATAGAAAGACTTTTCAGAAATTACTTGTGGAAAAATAGCGCACACCTTGTTCGTTGGAATATCATAAACCTCCCAACAGAAAAGGGAGGTCTCGGTTTTCTCTTGATAAGGAAGAAGAACACAGCTCTCCTCGCCAAATGGATATGGAGATATCATCATGAAGAAAAGGCATTATGGCGAAATCTTATAAAGGCTAAATATACTCCTACATCAAACAAAGATCACCTCTCTCCATCCTCTACAAAAGGGCCTTGGAAGTACATAAAGAAACATCAAAATCTCATCACCCACCGAACTCGCCATAAGGTGGGGAATGGGGGAAGCACATCATTTTGGACCAACCCTTGGATTGAAAACACCTCGCTAGCTTTGAAGTATCCACTTTTGTACAGGCAGGCTTTCTCAGAACAAAAAAACCACGACTAAAGAAACGTGGAATGTTATCAACAAATTTTGGGACTTGAAGCTTGGTAGGAATTTAAAGGATAATGAAGCAACGGAGTGGGCCGAAGCCTTGACCTTGCCCCTGTGGTATTGTCAAACAAAGAAGACTCACTAACTTGGCTCCCCGGCGCTGATGGGGTCTTTTCTACAAAATCCTTGATGATGGACATGGGGGAAAAAGGAGAAGCAATAAATCCCACGCTAGCAAAGACAATATGGAAAGGACATCAACCTAAAAAGGTGAAGTTCTTTTGGGAAATAGCGCATAAAGCCATCAGCACAAGTGAAAATCTTCAAAAAAAGAATGCCTTACATCACTCTCTCTCCAAATTGCTGTACACTATGCAAGAAAGCAAACGAATCACAAAGTCACTTGTTTATGCAATGCACATACACAAAATTTCTGGACAGCGATTCTTAATATATTCGGATGGCATCTCACATTTCCTAGGGAGGTAAAGGATTTTTTTGGATATGGCCTTAACGTACCACCCTTTCAAGAACTCAAAAGCCCTATTATGGAAAAACCTCATCATGACTTTCTTTTGGAATCTGTGGAAAGAAAGAAATCAGAGAATATTTGCAGAAACGATACAGACCTACACAAAACTTTTCGACAATGTTGTTTACCAAGTTATATCTTGGTGTAAATTGTCTAATATTTTTACTTCCCATAGTTATACCTCCCTCCTTGGAAATTGGAAAGGTCTTTTGTAAACATCATGGATTATACATCCCTCTTGTAAATTTCACTCCTCAATGAAATTGTCTAAAAAAAAAAAAAAATTCAGGAGGACTATAGTCTACATTTTAAAAAGGGCCATTATTGTTTTTGAGGGTTACACGAATTAGGAGCTAGAAATCAGGGATTCTCCCAAATATTCTCCAAGTCCTGCAGGTCCTTAGAATTCTTTGTTCCTCTTCACTCAATCTAGTTAAGCATAGCCTTTACTGCATTATACCAAATCACTTAGTTTTACCATCGAATGTTTACCTGAAAGTAAATGGAGCATGGTTTCATTACTAATTTGTGGAAAACACCATTGCAAATGAAGGGTCATCTCTTGAGTTGATAAGATATCAGAAGATAAAGAATGATAAGATATAATGGACGAACCTAGTCTTCCAAAAAGTTCTTAGGCTTATGAGTCTGGAAAGTAAAGCGTAGGATGGTGATGTAAAGTTTCCTTCTTAAAAAAGTAATTATGCAAGCATGATAATGGAAAGTTTCTAATTTACTTTTATGTCCCCTCACTCATTTTTCCTTTTTCTTGTTTCTAAAATCTGACAGATGATGGAGGCAAATGAAATTTTGAATCCTGAGAAAAGAATTGGCGACATTCCAGGTTGTTTTTTGCCCTAATTTTTTTTTATTACTTTTTTACTATTTCTTTGGCCTTGTTTGCGGTGTATGGATTAGAAGGGATCTTTGTGGTGCACATGTGAACTGTTTAGAGAATTGAATAACTATTTTTGTTACTTTTTTGAGGCAAAATCTACTTAGAACACACAAGGGCTATTCTTAAATTTGCCTTGGCTACTTGGACTATTTATTTTTGTAGGTTTCTCTTTTGTACTTTATTTGTCTGAATGAAAGTTAATCAAGGTAACAAATAATATGAGTATATCGGAGTAACTAGCAATGACCATGCATGGTTCTTATTTAGGAAGAATTCTTAGCTAATGAAATTAGTAGAAACACAATTAGAGTAAATTTTTCACGAGATCACTAAAATTGGAGGGATTTAGGTATTCAAACATTCGTTTTTTATAATATCCGTTAGTATTTCGGCCACTTGTGCATACCTTGACTATTCTTACTAGACAATTGCTTGATTCCCTTACATTTTGTTTTCAAGGTAAGTTATAGGATACTAAATCTTAGATTGGTGGTCACCATAATTTGAACCAACAATTCTTAATTCTTTAATAGTTTTGACTTGATATTCAAACATTTTAGGCATAACTTGATAATCATTGTTCTCAATTTTTTCTTATGATTTTGAGTATTAGAAGTCCTTCCCTCTACTACCATTGTCTTTGAGAAACTAATAGAGATGAAAGAAATGGGAGAAAATGCTTTATGGAGACTTATAAGAACTAAATATGGCTCAACAAATTATACAAATTCTCTTTCCTTTACTAATGGACCATGGAAGTTCACCATCAAACACCAAAGTCTTATCCCCAACCTCAGTGGGGATGGAGGTGTTGCTCTATAGTACTAATCCTTAGCTCTATAGTACTAATCCTTAGGTCACTAGCCACCCCACCCTTTGTCTCAAGATATCCACTTCTTTACGTTGCAATGAAAATCGGCTTTGGTATAATGAGTTTGGAATGCGACAAATAGTTTTTGGGATATACATCTTAGAAGGAATTTAAGGACAAGGAAGGTGATTCTTCGAGATGGCTCCGTGGATGCATCCTTCTCTACAACATCCTTGCTCAACTGATTTCCGGGCAAAAAAACAGTTATCCTGAATCCTACTTTGGTCCAAGAAATTTAAATTTGGAGAGTAAGGTGACAAGAAAATGATGCCTTTGGCTTTGCACAGTTATCCTGAATCCTACTTTGGTCCAAGAAATTTAAATTTGGAGAGTAAGGTGACAAGAAAATGATGCCTCTGGCTTTGTCCCTAAGCTGGTGCTCTGTGCAAAGAAAATGATGAATCACATAAACATTTATTCATTCCCTTCCTTTATACTTGCAAATTATGGAGTTCTCAAAGCCTGGGTGGGTATTTAACTTTCGAGATAAGGATTTCCTTAATACGGCAGCTCGGCTATGAGAATCGAAGCAGGGTCTTTTTTTGGATTCTTTGAAAAGAATGAAATCAAAGGGTCTCATTGTAAAAAGAACAGTCCCATGGTAAGCTATTTGATCTTGCTATATACCATGCTAGGTAAATTGTCAATTATTTTTGCTTTCTATTACTATGTCTCCATTTTAACTAATTGTTGAAGGGCCGGGTAGGCCCGGGGCCTTAACCTCAAGAATCGGGGTTTCAGAAGGAATTTAGGCATGCGGTTCTGGAGTTAAGTCCGTCCTTATGAAATATGAATGCTCGCCAAATTTGGTGCCAGTTGGACACCGGACGAACGTTGCATGACATCATATGACTATTTGCCAAAATCATGTCTACATGCGTGTAAGATTGGATAAGATTGGATATGGCTCAAAATGCATGGGGAATTTCATCTATTGTTTCCCATTTTTATAAAATTATTATTTTTTAAATAAGATGGAAACCATTCTTTCAAAGAATACGACCATACAATACAAAGGTGATTCAAATTCCAAATCTTAGATTATTGAGGTTCACACTTCAACTCTAGTTAAAGAGGCGTGAAACACAGATTTTTGGTGTGTGCACTTACTCCAATAATTGGATGGTTCCGGATGGCCAATGTTAAGATTCCTAACTTGAAGTACAAATGATTCCGGATGGCAATGTTAAGATTCCTAACTTGAAGTACAAATGATTCCGGATGGCCAATGTTAAGATTCCTAACTTGAAGTAGGAATGAAAGAAAAAGATTTTAAAATGGAGGGCCAAATTATTTTAGGGGAGAGTGGGGTATGGGATAGCCAATTTTAGATTTTAGAAAACCTATAAATTAATAGGTTTTATATGGTAAAGAGTCGAGCAAGAGAGAGCAATAGCAGATAGGTTTTCTATGATAAAGAGCCGAGCAAGAGAGAGCAATAACAGATAGTTACGTTAGAATTAAAAAGTACAGTGTAATATAAAAGGGCTTTTCAGAATTTCTTTTGTCCCCGTGTCTCTCCCCTCTCGACATCTCTTTCAAAAGTCTCGTGAGTGTCATTTTAAACAAGTTAGTTTCAGAGCGAGAGTTTATTTCTACAAATTGGTATCAGAGCGGATTGTTATTTTCTACAAATTGGTATCAAAGCGAATTTTATTTCAACAAATTGGTATTAGGGTCGATGACGAACATGATGGGACAAATGCTGCTACCACGATTGATGTAGACAAACTACGAGAATTGGAGCATCCAAATGAAAGCTCTTATCGGTTCTCAAGACGCATGGGAGGTGGTCGAAGAAGGTTTCGAAGAATCGAAGGATACCACGGGTTATACGGCGGCGCAAAACAAGGCACTTAAGAATTACGATCAAAAGAGGGCAACATTATACGTGCTGTTCCGGGCTTTTGACGAGTCGGGCTTTGAGAGGATTGCAAGGGCAACTACTTCAAAAGAAGCGTGGGACACTTTAGAAAAAGTGTTCAAAGGAACCGACCGAGTCAAGCAAGTGCGTCTCCAGACTCTGCGTGGCGAGTTGGAGAGCATGAAGATGAAGGAGTCAGAAAATATATTTGACTACATTATGCGCGTATAGATCGTGACAAATTAACTAAATCGAAACGGAGAAATGTTACCCGAGACGCGGGTTGTGGAGAAGATCTTGAGGTCGTTAACATACAACTTCGAGAATGTTGTATGTGCCATAGAAGAGTCGAAGGACCTAGCGACGTTCACAGTCGATGAGCTCGCCGGTTCTCTCGAGGCACACGAGCAACATAAGAAAAAGAAGGAGACACTTGATCAAGTGTTTTAGACTAAGGCATCAATAAAGGATGAAAAGATACTCTACTCTCAAAATACTCAAGGTAGAGGTCGTGGAAGTTGCGAGAATAGTTGAGGTAGTCAAGGCAACAATTATGAAGAAAATTATAAGGAGAAGAGACTATCGAGCCATGCAAATTGGCATGGAAGAGGATGTAATCAAGGACGCGGTCAAGGATATAATTCCAACATCCAGTGTTACAAAGGTAAAAAAATATGGCCACTATGCAAATAATTGTAACTCCGAAAAATCTTACAATTGTGGCAGAATGGGTCACTATGTAAGAGATTGTCGAGCCGAGGAAAAGGCGGAAGAAACGATCAACCCTAGCCTTGGATGACGCAACAAACGAAGGCATTCTCTTGATGGCCCAAAATGAAGAGCTGAAAACAAAAGAACACGGCGGTGTGAAAGACAATTGTGGCGAAATCCTGATAGCGGAGACGAGAAAATCGAAGAAAGATGAACAACCGAATAACAGAGAGCCCGAGCTCCAATGGTCGGAAAGACAATTTGATGGAAGAAGAAAGAAGATGATGGAAGAAGAAAGGAAAGAGCATTGAATAGAGCATTTAAGTTTATGGAGGAGTTTTGTTGGGAATAAACTCAAATAAAAAAAATAAAAAAAAAGTAGTTTTTGATTTTGTTAAGTTTATGGGGGAGTTTTGTTGGGAATAAATTCAAATAAAAAAAATAGTTTTTGATTTTGTTAAGTTTATAGGGAGTTTGGTTGGGAATAAATTTGAATTAAAAAGGAAAAAAAAATAGTTTTTGATTTTAGTAAGGTTTTTGAAATTGAGTGGAGAAGGCCATAGAAAAAACCAAATTAATTGGAGGAGAGGAATTATGGGATAACCAATTTTAGATTTTAGAAAACCTATAAATTAATAGGTTTTTAGGGGTTTTTTCAGAATTTCTTTTGTCCCCTTGTCTCTCCCCTCTCGACATCTCTTTCAAAGTATTGTGAGTGTCATTTTATACAAGTTAGTTTTAAAGCGAGCGTTTATTTCTACAAATTGGTATCAGAGCAGATTGTTATTTTTTACAAATTGGTATCAGAGCGAATTTTATATCAACACTTTGTACCATGTAGTCAATAGAGGGTCACGTGAAAAACACCATACCAATCTCCATTTACTCCCTAAAATAAAGAAGGTACAATATAAACTGTTGAAGGAATGCTTGATTTAAGGGATAGTTGTGATGTGAAACAGTGGGCTTAATGTGAAACAATGGATGTAGGCTTAATGTGGGAAGTTGAATGAGTGGGCTATCCACTAGTGAAATACTTACGGATGTGGGCTAATTCAGATGTGAAACAGAGGGCTTTACTTGCAATGCTTGGGGTGAAACGTGGGATTTGAGGTGAAACGGTGGGATTTGTGGTGCTTGTAGTGGAGTATGGAACAGTGGGACTTGCAATGCTTGCGGTGGAAGATGAGAAGGTGCCGAATGAAGAGAGGTTGACAACTATGAAGACTCCGACTGAACCTTGATCATGGTGGATGATTGAGCTATGGAGTCTTTCATCAATTGAGTTAGAGTATGGTTCTAATCAGATTTGCTAGAGTAGAAAAACACTGATACTATGTTACATGTCTGAATTATCTTGCTATTCTTTATATTTTTTTTAGAGAGAGATGTGCCTTTTATAATATAGAAAGAGGAACTAAATCCTAGATACTAGGTAATAGTAAATCTAAATAAATCTCCCATATACTAGGTAACAATATAGATAAATTAGGGAGGTCAACTACTTTCCTTATTCCCATAACGGAATTTCGGTCTATACCGGCACCATAATAATCTGATTGGGGAGGAAGATTAGAATTAGAGATCGATCGAAAAGCAAGGATATGGGCTCGTGTGAGTAAGAAACAGGAAATATCTATTCTAGTTCTATCATTAGCTATGGGTTCGAATCTAAGAGAAATTCTCGAGAATGTTTGCTACCCTGAAATTTTTTTGTCTTTCGTGCATGATAAGGAGAAAAAAAAAAAAAGACTTATTCCCTTAAATCAAGGCCATTTCCTCAATAAAAACAATTTAACCCTTCCCTTATTCCCTTAAAGCAAGGCCATTTCCTCAATAAAAACAATGTAACCGAAGGACTTATAACTAAGCTATTTACACTAACGTAGCTAATTTTCATGCTATAACAGGCATCAGTATTGGGCACCGGTTCTATTCAAGGGCTGAAATGGTAGCTGTTGGGTTTCACAGTCACTGGCTGAATGGAATTGATTATATGGGGATGTCATACAGCAAAATGGTAAAAGGAATCTACAATTTGTTTCATTTTACTATTAATATTATTGAGTTTTTTTTTTTTTTTTTTTTTTTTTT
>NW_019268564.1:144329-146014 GCF_002738365.1 Cucurbita moschata
TTTTTTTTTTTTTTTTTTTTTTTTTTTTTTTTTTTTTTTTTTTTTTTTTTTTTTTTTTTTTTTTTTTTTTTTTTTTTTTTTGAAGAACTATCTTCAGTCTTCGTACCATCATTGTTTTTATTTTATTTTATTTTATTTTATTGGGTAAACGTACAGTAAGAAACACTAGGTTTGTTCATAGTTTTGCTTGGACTCATTTAGGGATGGTTGTTACACAGGTTATAGCTATGGAAATGTAAAAGGCAAAGTTTCTAACGCACATCATATTGGCTTCTCAAAATTCATGTTTACTGCAAAGGAAATGTACATTGCATGGTGTTTAGCAATTCAAGCATTTGAATGCATTTATGTGCACATTTAAACAAAGTCATTCTAGTATGCTATGTCTAGTCGAGTGTAAGTTATGAAACTAAGTCATTACATTGAGCTATATTCATTTAGAGGATGACTCTCTAAAATGTTATGAAAATAAGTCATTACATTAAAAAGAAAACACAGAGTAATTGCCATGTGAGAAGAATATAGAAAGCTTTACATTCTTGATGCTTAAGGTAAGATTTGGATTACCTGGTTGATCGAGTATTTCAAGGCAAGATCACTTGTTTGGATTACCTGGTTGATTGAATATGTCAAGCTTGAATGATTCTAAGCATGCAACCTAAACTACAAAGAATTGCAAAAAAAAAAACATAGCCATTGGCTAAAGGAAAACACAAATGCTTTTTTTACTTCAATTCCAAGTTTACTTTACAAATACAACATACATGGCTTTATATAGCCTCAAAATAAAAACCCTTAACCTTCCGCATTCCAAGAGTTAGAACTTTCATAACCATTATTAGCCACCGTGTAAATGTAACTTTAAAGTAAATAAAAAGTCTTAAAATACATTAATGAAATACCATAACTTTAAATTATCATCCCAAAAAATTTGTAACCATTTGAGAATAAAAGAAATCCATTTTCCTTGAAGTTCATATTGCATGATTGAGATGCCTTGGTTCATGCCAATAAGTTTCTTATCGTGAAAGAGGGGATGGAAGTGACTCCATTACTAGCGAGCACTCTTTGTTTTTGACCTAGCCAATCTATATTTCAGAGGACATATTTGACTTTGTTGGACCATAAATTATTTTTCCCTTCTTGAACCTAGTTGGATCCAAACAAAAGAAGGCCGAACTTGAACATTTTTTAATATGAAGCAATACGATTTGCAGAACCATATATCCTTAGAATTTAAGGACTTAACCTACTGAACAGATCCTATTCCTATTTAAGAAAAGTCATAAACTATATATCCTTACAGTATCAAGTTTTGCATCCACTCTCCAAATTTCTTCTTCAATTTGCTTTAATTTGTTTTTATCTCTTTGAAGTGTGATTAAGATGAACTATGTTTGCCTCCTTGTTTCTTCTCTCTTGGCTAACAAATTTTTTCCCACTTCATATTTGCTTAAAATCATGCGCCATAACTCACCATATCCTCTCAAATAATTGATAGATGCACTTGATTTCTGGTTCTTCGATCCAAGTCCTAAACCCCTTCTCTAATGTGGAAAAGAAACCATAATTGTTATTTTTTGGTGGGCTTGTCTTTTATATGCCTATATATCTTTTCATTTCTCTAATGAAAGCGCAGTTTCTTTATTTCTTTCAAAAAAAAAAAAAAAAAAAAAAAAAAAAAA
>NW_019268564.1:146036-187350 GCF_002738365.1 Cucurbita moschata
TTTTTTTTTTTTTTTAAAAAAAAAAAAAAAAAAAAAAAAGAAACTATATCCCATCTAACCAATTGCGATTCCTATTGGAAAGGGAGTTGTTTTGGGAGAGAGAGAAAACTACTATGCAAATTAACTATTTGATTTTGTTTTATAAATTGTTATTAAGAATTATGATGGATGGCTTGTAAAGGTGAAAGAATTGTGTATTTGAAATCATTACTCACAACTCCTTGATTTGCATGATAGGTTATGTCAGTTTTCTTAAATAAAACAAGCTATTTGTGCGAACAAAGTAGTGGTAAGGGACTTTTTGATGTAGGGTGTGCGGGTAGGTCAAGAGCACATGATTTTGTATAGAAAATTTAATATTAAATCTCTTTTATATGAAGAAAATACAAAATCCTCCTACGGAAGAGAAAAACCTTGAAGAAACTAAGGTTTGCAAGAAATAGAAGGTAAACTAAAATAAAGGAAATTGTCATTCCTTTGAAGTTAGTTGAAAGTGGTATTCGTAGCCAACTTGTCCCCTTCTGGTAATCATTTGATGCATCAGTACATTGTTGGAAAATGAAGGATATGCATGCATCGATCTTCTCATTTATGGAATATTTGCAAACTTTAATATGTATTGTTTTATCATGTAGGATTGGATTTGAGCTATAGAGATGGTAGCCTTGGTGTCACATTAAAATCTTATAGGTGTTTTCTGCATTCCTATTATTTAGTGCATTAGTAGCTTGCTCTATTGTTTGAAAATGATGGATATATATTGCTTGCATCAATCTTTTTGTTTATTAAATGTTTGCCAATTTTAATATGCTTTGTCATATCATGCAGGATTAATTTTTGTTTTTTTGGTAAGAAATTGCTTTCATTGAGAAATATGAAACAAAAACAAAGACATAAAAAACAAGCCCAACAACGACTTAGAGTCCAAGAATTAACGATAGGAAGGCACTCCAAACCAACAAAATCAAATTAAGATTAATTGAAGCCTAAACCTCACCACCTCCCACACTTCATCACAAGACCTCTCAACCTCTCTAAAAACCCTGTTATTCCGGCTCAAGCCAAATATCCGACAAAATGGCAAAGAAACTTGCATGCCACAAGATTTTGCCCTTGTAGCAAAATGGTGAATCCAGAAGCACATTCTCCACCAAAGCAAAAAAGTCTCTGTTCTAAGCCAAGCGTAATCCAAACTAATTCCACCACCAAGCCCAAGGAGACTGAGAAAACTGGCAATACCACAACAAATGATCGAGATCCTTAGTCTGACATTTGCAAAGAATACACCACTACGGAAACAACACAAAGGAAGGGTTTATTTGATCACGAGTCCCAAAGAGTTGACTCTCCCATGTAAAACCAGCCAAGAATTGAGGAGAAAGGGATGGTAGTTTGGGGTGGAGAAGAGACATACAACAAATGGAAAAAAGAGTTGTTAGAGAAACCCCTCGAAGCATCAGGGGTCTAAAACCTAGCGTCCCTTCAAAACTGTTTCAAGTATAAACTACCTTGCTCTCAATTCTTCATTTATTTTCAAAGAGATACATGTTCCTTTTATAATACAGAAAGACTTAAAAATATTCATAGATACTAGGTAAAATTAAATCTAGCTAAATCCCTAAATATTAGTTAAGAATACATTTAAATAAATTCCTAGATATTAGGTAATATTTTCTTTATTTAAAGGGATTACCTAAATATCTCTTAGTTACACACATATTTCTTAAATCAAGACCATTCCTTCAACACTCCTTCTCAAGTTGAGGAACAGATATCATCCATTTCTAGCTTTGATGCAACTCATGAAACATTGAGTTGTGAAGTTTTTTTGTTAATATATCTTCTAGTTGAATCTATGGGGTACATAACTAACACATACTATTCCTTTCTCCAATTTTTCCTTGATAATATGTCAATCAATTTCAATATGCTTTGTTTTATCATGTTGGATAGGATTATGTGCAATATCGATCGTTGATTTTATTTTTGTCATAGTACAACTTTACTAGATCTTCTCCCTTAATTTATAAATCATCAAAGACAATCTTCAACCATAAGAGTTCATAGAACCATTGTGCAATAGCTTGAAAATTTTTGATCTGACAGATGATCTAGCCACCACATTTTTCTTTTTACTAATTTACCTCCAACAAAAGTACAATACCCCGTAATAGATCTGCGGTCAACAATTGGTCCAACATAATCAGTGTCAGTGTAAGCTTCCAATGCAAAGGAATTGTTCCATTTGAACAAAATTCCTTTTCTTGAAGTTCCTTTTAGGTAACGTAACACTCTATATGCTGCTTGAAGGTGAGGTTTTTGTGGATCATGCATGAATTGGCTAATTACACTTACTGAGTATGCTATGTCTAGTCTAATGTAAGTTAGGTATACAAGTCTCCCTATTAGCTTCTAGTACATTTCTATGTTAACTACAGGTTCTTTTGACTCCCCCAATTTCTAATGTGGATCCATCAGTGTTGGTAGGTTTACATTCACTTTTCCCTCCAATCAATAAATTCATCACATATTTTTGTTGTGATTCGAAAATGTCCTAAGCTGAGTAGCTACTTCAAAGCCGAGAAAGTACTTTAGTCTTCCATGTTTTTGATCTCAAATTCTTTCATTAATTTCCTTCTAAGAACAATTTTTTCGTTTTCATTATCTCTAGTGACTATGATGTCATCTACATGCACTAGAAGCATTATAACTCCCCTTGTTTCTAAGTGCTTGATAAAGATAGAGTGATCTCCTTGACTTTGCTTATATCCAAAGTCTTTCATTACCTTTGTGAATCTTGCAAACCACGCATTTGATGATTGTTTTAGTCCGTACAAGGTCTTTCTCAATTTGCCTACTTTTGTGTTTTCAAATCCTAGAGGAATGTCCATGTAGATTTCCTCATCTTTCGCATCATACTGTGTGAGCTACCAATTTAAGTTGGCAGTGAAGGATAACAATATTCTTATCGTGTTCATCTTTGCAACTAGGGCAAATGTTTCTTCATTATTTTATACATTCAGAACAGAAGTTTTCTTCATTGTTTTATAACCAAATTTATTTGACTTCTGACTTTTTCCTTAAAAAAACGATCACAAAAGAAATATAAGGTGATGTCTTTTTATGTGGAAAGGAGCCAGACACAAATTGGCCCAAAATCATTTAGAACTGTCATATAAATGTGCAAGGAGAATGGACTAAATATAAAGATGAAAATTAGTGCAAGATATTTGAAACAAAGGCGATCATTTAATTTTTGTTTTTGTCTCTTTTATACGTTCTAATTATCTAATATCCCTTACGTTCTAAATGTCTAAAATATTAATTGGCTGACTTCAGAGTAAGGTTTTCCACTAGGATTAGGACTTCTTATTTGGATGATTATTCATGACAGTTTCTTAGGTGCTTTTTGAAATAATTGCAGTATAGTAATTACTCTTTCCCAGTTGCGGTGTCCATAGTTTTGTCGGGCATGTATGAGGATGACTTGGATAATGCTGAGGACGTCGTTTACACTGGTCAAGGTGGGCAAGATTTAACTGGCAATAAACGTCAGATCCGGGATCAAGTAATGGAACGTGGTAATTTGGCTCTGAAGGTATGTACCTCAGGTTTTTTTAGATATAACTCTCTTGTCCTTTGATCTTGTGTAACTTGAATTGGTCCAGATAGTAAATGAAATCTATGGATTGAGTAGTTTTTCATATGATTTCAGAGGAAGGTGAAAAGTATATTTGATCAAATGGTAAATTGTTACAAGTTACAAAACAAAGGTTGCAGAACTGGGGATTGGTTTATTTGGAAAGATACTAAAAGGGAGTTGCTAATAGAGTTTTCTTTGAATTTTTTTTTTGGAAAGAATTTTGGAGTTCAAAATTATAGGTTTGAGTTGTAATATCATCATTAAAACGTTTATCTACAGTTCTTGAGAATGTGTATGCCTAAAGTCATCAAGTCTGTTTGTGAATATGTTTTTTTGAGAATCGGATGCAAATTTTACTTTTTAAAATATTTTGGCTAAAACCTCTTCTCCCGAATCTCTTTTTCCTTGAATTTATATTTTATACATCTTTGAATGATGATCCTTTTCTCTTTAGCTTCTCTGATGAGTCGAAATTTTTCGTCTGAAGTGTTATTGTTTTTATGAAAAAAGCTGTTTTCTTCAGTGTTGGATATTCTGAAAGATGTTCGCACTGTGGATTTTTTTCTTTTGCCTCTTGCTTTTCCTAATTATAATTTTTTGACGCAACTTTCCTCAGATCCTTTCATTGTCATAAACTTTTATTGTCTGATTTAATCCTCTGGAAGTTGGTGTCCTTTTTGCTGCTTAAGATAGTCTAGAGTGTGACTGCAATTAGGAATATTGTATATATTTTATATATTATTTTGTTGTTTTTGATGTCCTCCATGAAGACTACTTTTCTAACTTTGTTCATTAATCTACACATTTGATTATAGTGAGAAATTTTTCTGTTGCATTTGCT
The DNA here is from genome assembly GCF_002738365.1 of Cucurbita moschata. Classification (NCBI taxonomy): domain Eukaryota; kingdom Viridiplantae; phylum Streptophyta; class Magnoliopsida; order Cucurbitales; family Cucurbitaceae; genus Cucurbita; species Cucurbita moschata. Next base: position 150,521 of record NW_019268564.1, read on the forward strand.
TTAAAATTTGGTTAGTTCAAAGTTTAGTTCTTTGTCTGATTGGTTCTCCACTAATCCAGAACTGTATCGAGCAAGCTGTCCCAGTTAGAGTGCTCCGGGGGCATGAATCTGCGAGTAGTTACTGTGGGAAACTTTACACATATGATGGCTTGTACAAGGTTTTTTTTTTTTTTTTTTAAAGAAATATTTTGCGTTCTTTATTTTTAATTTTATTTTTATTTTTTGTTTTTGTTTTTCGTTTTTGTTTTTCGTTTGTTCAATAATCACGTGACATAGAATTAGTATTGTTGCAAGTATAAATTATCTTGCTTGCTTTTCATATTAATTTTCAGAAAGGTACATGTGCTTTTTATAATATAGAAGGACTACCTAAATTCCTAAATACTAGGTAACAATAAATCTGAATAAATCCGAATAAATCCCTAGATCCTAGGCAACGATAAATCTTAATAAATCCCTAAATACTAGTTGGCAATATAGATAAATTAGGGAGGTCAACTACTTCTCTTATTTAATGGAATTACACAAATATCTCCTAAGTTAAGGCTAGGAATTATACATATATTTCTTAAATGAAGGTCATTCTTTCAACATTCTCCCTCAAGTTGAGGAATAGACATCATCCCTTCCCAGCTTGAATACTAACTCATGAAACATTGAACTTTTTAGTCTTTTTGTTAGTATATTTGCTTGTTGAAGTTGCTAGGCACAAAACGAACGCATACTATCCCCTTCTCTAATTTCTCCTTGACAAAATGTCGATCAATTTCAATATGCTTTGTCCTATCGTGTTGGTTATAATAATGTGCAATATTGATAGCTAATTTGTTGTCAAGGTACAACTTTATCAGTCCATCTCCTTTAACCTGTAATCATTAAGGATTATCTTTAAACATAAAAGTTCACGTAGCCCTTGTGCAATCGCTCAAAATTTTTCGGCAGGTGATCTAGCCACCACATTTTGCTTTTCTACTTTCCACCCATATTAGATCTTTTGTCTGCTATTGATCCAGCATAGTCAGTGTTGGTGTAAGCTTCTAATGCAAGGGTTGTTCCGTTTGAATAAAATCCTTTTTCCTGAAGTTCCTTTTAGGTAACATAATACTCTATATGTTGCCTGAAGGTGAGGCTCTCGCGGATCATGAATGAATTGGCTAATTACACTCGTTGAGTAAACTAAGTCTGGTTGAGTGTGAGATAGATATATAAGCCTTCCTACTAGTCGTAGTACATTTCTCTGTTCACCACAAGTTCTCTATGAGTTTTTGTGGTTGCTTCCTTTTTTTGTGGATTTTCTTTTTGCATGCCCTTGTATTCTTTCATTTTTTTCTTAATGAAATTTCGGTTATGAATAAAAAGAAAATGCAATGTTTAGATTTTTATATTGGATTTACTGGAGTGGATATTATGGAATTCTGTTGATAAAGTTATTTTAATGCTTCTTATCTCTACCTCGCACCTAGGCTGTTGACCTTTTGTGTGTGTTTATAATGCATTCACTTGTTTCTTATTAGAAAACGTTATTTTAATCTTCTTATGACATGTAGATATGTTTATTATTCAATTGATGCAGTACTTTGTATTTCACAGGTTATACAGTATTGGGCAGAAAAAGGTATTTCTGGGTTTACTGTGTTTAAATTTCGTCTTAGGCGGATTGAAGGACAGTCATTGTTGACGACGAACCAGGTCTATACTTCTCTTATTTAATAGTAGTCTTGTTTTGAAGAATTTTTATGACTTGGTATGTCACCAATCTACTACCATAAGGTGCATTCTTTATCAAGCTTTTGCAATTAGCTCCATATTTGAATTATATCAAGGGGAGTTCAAGTAGAAACTCCTTTGGTTCGGACCCTTTTTCCCATGAAGATAATTCCTTTCATTTTCCTCCAATGAAACGCCCCCCTGTTACTATTAGGAAAACTGAAATTGCTATCATGCTTACTCCTTACCTATCTGTCAACCCAAACCATAGGGAAGAATGTTGAAATTTCATTACACTTGGAACTTTTATTTTAACTAATCATGATCTTTATAGTCTCTCCCTTCTATTTCCGCTCATGTAAGTTATGGTTTCTACGGCAAATCAAAATTGGAATTGGCTCAATTTATTGAATTAGAAGCCATTGCGCAATTCGCTTATGATTTCTTACCATTTTCTCTTTCCTCGGCCTATTTGTTTGACTCTTTTCTGTTGTCACAGCGTACATTTCTTTTTCCCTAATTCTAATTGTCTAGTTAATACAAGATTGAGATTTCCTAATGCAATTTATTAAACATATGTTTACTGAATAGAGGTGAGATATTCTTCGTCTGTGCTCTTGTGACAGGTTCAATTTGTTTATGGTCGAGTTCCCAAGTCAGTTTCAGAAATACGTGGGTACGAACTTAAATAGCTGATAAAGATGCAAAGACATTACACTTCAGGGTATTTTTAAAATGAAAGGATCCTTTTCTGTGCGTTTTTGTTTAAATTTAAACTGTCCTTAGGTTGGTGTGTGAGGATATCACTGGGAGTCAGGAGGATATTCCGATTCCAGCTACCAATTTGGTTGACGATCCACCGGTTGCACCCACAGGCAAGTAAAACAACAAATTTTATTTGATCTCATTATGTTGTTTGATCAATATCTTACACTTGGTTTGGATATTTTTGTAGTAGATTGATACTTTGTCTGGTACATTTGAAGTTTTTTCATGGGCCTGTTCTCTGCCTAGGCTGGGTCCTTTAAAGTTTTTTATTTTCATTCAAGAACTTTTGGTGTTCAACAGTTAATAAAGGATGTTTGATACTATTCTTTGGCATATTTGATTTCTACTATATCATGAAAATATGCATTCGAATCTCCCATTAAGTTTTCTGCATGCTTCAAGTGTTAGGACAATTTCTATTCTGAATGTTTGCTCTTGAATGATTTCAGGTTTCACTTATTGTAAATCTATTAAAGTTGGACACGGTGTGAAACTTCCTTCAAATGCTAATGGATGTGACTGTAGTGGATCATGCATATCTTCGAGGACTTGTTCATGTGCTAAGCTTAATGGATTAGACTTCCCATATGTGCATCGTGATGGTGGAAGGTCTGTCCATTATATCTTGATCAGATATATTGAAATCTCTCTAGCTTGGATATTTTTATCATGAATCTGAGAGGGTGAGTTCTTATAATGTTAGACTTATAGAAGCCAAGGATGTAGTTTACGAATGCGGTCCCAATTGTGGTTGTGGTCCTGGTTGTGTGAATCGAACTTCACAGAGGGGTATCAAATATCGTCTTGAGGTGTGGCTGTTGCATCTAGTTACAATATTCCTAATTTTTCTTTTCAATTATGATCAGTGAGTCAGATTTTAAATGATTTAAATCAAATATTGTATCTTTTGTGAGCAGGTTTTTCGAACACCAAAGAAAGGATGGGCTGTAAGGTCATGGGATTTTATACCTTCTGGTGCACCTGTTTGTGAATACACAGGAATACTTTCAAGGACAGATGATCTTGATCACGTATCTGAGAATAATTATATCTTCGACATCGATTGCTTGCAAACAATTAGAGGCTTCGGTGGACGAATGGTACAATGCAAGATGCCCTAGATGAACTTTTTTTCACGAGAATAAAATCTTTGAAAAGCATATATTTTTAGAAATGGGAAGGAATGAGGATGAATCCCCATCTGCATTATTGTGCCCTAAAATAATTCTACATTGTTGAAGAATTGTCTATTTAAAAATATGAAGGTGGGATAGGGGTTCTGTGCATGGAGTTTGCTTGAATATTTTTGCTTATCTAATTTGCAATAATAACACGACAATCAATTAAAAATCTGTTAGAATTCTCATTTTTGTCCACTGTGACTAGAAAATATGAATCCTTTTATATGGGACAAAGGTGAGAGATTCGTTTTCGTCCTTGACCATTGTCTTCAAATAAGGGAGAAGAAAGAGGATCTTCCATCTCAGACTAGCAGATATTGTCCTCTTTAGACTTTCCCTTTTGGGCTTTCCCTCAAAGTTTTTAAAACGCGACTGGGTGGATCGTGAGATCGCACATCAATGGAAACCTCCCCCTAGCTGACGCGTTTTAAAAATCTTGAGGGGAAGCTTGAAGGGAAAGAAGACAATATCTGCTAGCGGTAGGCTTGAGCTACAAAATCTTTTATCTGTTATGGAAATGCTCTTTTATCCTGCAAATTTGGTGGAGGCTTTTTCAAATATTTGGGATAATATACACCCTTCCCAGTATTGTGCCTCGAATTATTTATACCTTTCTTATTCCTCCTTACTTCAAAGGAAAATCTAAGGTACTTTTGTCTTATGCAATTAGAGCAACCACTAAATTTGTTTGGATAGGAAGGAATAGATAAGTGGTCCGAGAAGAACAAATAGATTGAGACCATTATGGATAAATTGAATGTTGAAATGTTCATACAAATCTCTAAATTCTATTTTCAGTTTGTCTCTCTTTTATTACCATGATATTCAAACATGTTTTATTTTTGCTGTTCTTGTAGAGGCGTTCAAGAGATGCATCTTTACCAGCAAACAATTCTGTTGATGGAATAGATGATCAAAGATCTGAAAGTGTGCCAGAGTTCTGCGTTGATGCTTGTTCCACTGGAAATATTGCAAGGTTTATCAATCATAGTTGTGAACCGAATCTTTTTGTCCAATGTGTATTGAGCTCACACCATGACATCAAGCTTGCTCGAGTGGTATTATTTGCCGCAGAAAACATACCACCCCTCCAGGTTTTTTGACTTGTCTGTTTCTTGCTCTTGCTTCCAAATTTTAATGCGTGTTAATATTTCCAAAATTTGTTTGGAGGAGATCATTTTTATTATATTGAGAGTGGTAGGTAGCAGTATGATCGAAAATTAGGAAAAATAGAGCTCCTTTCTCTCATCTTTAATTTGTCTATGATACTATCTTCATTTGTTTCGACAAGGAGTTTGTCCTCATCTTGAACCACATCTTAACTTTCTTTGAGTTCTTGTCGGGGGCTTAATATCTATACCCCAAAATGCAAAATTTTGGGTTTAAATTGTGATCCAGATAAAGTGTGTAGTAGGTGAGCTATTTAAGCATCCCTCATAGTCATAATCTGAGAGCTCTTCCTTTTTTTGAGACTCGCTATTGAGAAGTCGCGAAAGAGAGTTGCTAACTTGAAGTTAAATTTCTGTGAAAGATTGACCACTCGATCTTATTTAAGCAGCCTAGTTAGATGAGATACTCATATTTGACCTTTTTTCGTCATAAATGTGGGCAGGTCAAAATTAGTGAGGTTTGTGGGTTGGATCTGGTCGAGTCGGGGCATTTTTTATACTCAACCCAATTGTTTGGGTTGTAATTTTTCAACCTAAACATCCCTCTTAGTAAATAATAAACTCAACACGACACGTAGTGTATTATCATGTGAATGGAGAACAACTGAGAGATATTCTTACCAAAGTCTTAAGTGGAGCAAAGATAAATTCTCAATGCACCAAGCTGAGCATGGTTGACATATTTTCTCCAACTTGACGAGGGTATTATAATATGTATAGTCTTAAATTCTCAATGCACCAAGCAGAGAATGGTTGACATATTTTCTCCAACTTGATGAGAGTATTATAATATGTATTATTATGTACAGTCTGATGAGGATTGTTGGGAGGGAATCCCACCTTGGCTAATTTAGGGAATGATTATGAGTTTATAAGTAAGGAATACATCGGTATGAGACCTTTTGGGGAACTCCAAAGCAAAGCCATGAGAGCTTATGCTCAAAGTGGACAATATCATACCATTGTGGAGAGTCATAATTCCTAACATGGTATCAGAATAATGCCCTTAACTTAGCCATGTCAACAGAACCCTCAAATGTCGAACAAAGAAGTTGTGAGTCTCGAAGGTGTAGTCAAAAGTGACTCAAGTTTCGAACTCAAATGTCGAACAAAGAAGTTGTGAGTCTCGAAGGTGTAGTCAAAAGTGTCTCAAGTTTCGAACAAAGGGTGTACTTTGTTTGAGGACTCAAGAGAAGGAGTCGAGCCTCGTTTAAGAGGAGGTTGTTCAAGGGCTTCATAGGCCTCAGGGAGGCCTAGGGAAGCCCAAAGCAAGACCATGAGAACTTACGCTCAAAGTGAACAATATCATACCATTATGGAGAGTCGTGATTCCTAAAATGATAAATGTTTTAGTTTAGGGATCTCCATATATATATATATGACTCTCTAACGTAGAATACGTAACTTCTAAACTGTAGCTTTTATGAAAAGAGCATTTTCTTTGAGTGTTGAATTCTCAACGAGACGTTCAGTGTCAGTAATGTTCTAGATTGAAACATATTAAGTTATGCAATGCTATATTGGTGTCATTTAATAACAGCAAAATAACATTTATTTACTTGTATATATATGACTATAAATTCAAAATATTTTTTATGTAAAGAATAATATACAAACAATTTCCGAGTAAATAATTCTAATTTTTTGAATCTGGACTGAAAAATTACTTGTCATTGAATTAAGTTTAGTTTCACCCATTGGATTATGCTTGGTTATTATTATAAAAATTTAGAATATCAAACCTTTGTTACTTAATTGCAGGAACTGACTTACGACTATGGCTATGCACTTGATAGCGTGTATGGTTCAGATGGGAAGATAAAACAGATGCCTTGCTTCTGTGGTGCAACCGAGTGTAGGAAACGCCTGTTTTAGTCTATAGGACGGCCTTCAACGTCATCACCACTGTAACCTCCCTATCCTTTTTTGTTTGTTTGTTCTTAAAATCTTTTGCCTCAAGAATCAATCTTTTCAGTTTCTTCTCATCCCCAATTCCATCATCAAACTCACATCACCTTGTTCATATCTGCTCTCCCATTTCTAGGTACATCTATACGTCCACATCGACCCGCCCCTCAAAACTATATTTTGATTTTACTCGTCGAGAAAAGTTGTACATACATTTTTTAAGGTGAAATTAGTGAAGTTGAAATACGTCACACCAATCTGTCTTGGATGTTTCTAATATAATGTTTATCGAACTTCATGGTTAACCTTTTATTGTCTTAGCTGAATCATCATTGAGCTACACGAAAAGTTTCAATCTCGAAGTATTAAGAGGTTTAATTTGATCTCAAGTATATGATCCATTCTCTGATGGTAACCTATGAAATTATTGATAGCATTTTAAAGTTATGTTATTGTCTTATTTTAGCTTACTTCTAATTTGATTGTGTTCCTATTTCTTTTGTTCATTTCTCAAATTGGTTGACTGGACTGAAATGATACTGTTACCAAGGAACCTCGCCACCTTATGGGAAAATCTTGTTATTTTTCATGAATACTTTCTCTATGGTTCTAGGAAATGAGTTTAAATATGGTAAATTCATGGTTAAATGGATTCTGTCACTTAGTCAAATATTGTAAACATAAAGGAATGTAAGAACTAGATTACAAATCAATGAATTCTCCCTTTTTAATTTGCTTTTATTTGATTTGTGAATTTTTGAACTATCTTTAAAGTTTCAATATTGTGTCACTCGATCTTTAAGTTTTTTATTTTGTTATCTATAACCTATTTGATGTCTTTTAAAATTTGTTAGCTATTAGACACAAAATTGAAAAGATGGGCGGTTATTAGACACAAACCAATTTTTTTTTTTAATTGGTTAGTTATTAGACGCAGATTAATGTTTTTTAAAATTTGTTGTTAGACACAAATTAACTTTTTTAAAAAAAATTTATTAGTTTCTAAACACAAAATTGAAAAGATTGACCTATTCATTGTCGTTTGAAATTTGTTAGCTAAACCTGAATACCATTTGTCACTGTCACATTTTTTTACCTGAATATTAATTGTTACAATCGCACTTTTGACCTGAATATCACTTGTCACAATTGCACTTTGGATGGGAGTGGACTTACAATTGTGCGGCACTCACTTCCCAGCAACAATGTCACAATGGCACTTTTGACCTGAATATCACTTGTCACAATTGTACTTTTGATGGTAGAGGACTTGCGATGTACGGTGTCACAACCTTACTATGAAGAGAGTAGGTTGTGACTCTCACGCCATGACAAGCAAAGGGGCGTCCCTCAAGAGACGCCCATCCGGCCATACGCGGGCCAACGTAGAAGAATGTCATGATGCGATCGAGGAGGACGATGCATCATCCAACACACCACCACGCAAAGTGGGCATTGAAGACATGTTGAGACACAAGTATAACAGAGACATCAACATAAACATGAAGGACAAGATAGACTTGTTGAAGGGCCGGGTAGTGCCCCGGGCCTTAACCTCAAAAGTCGGGGTTTCGGAAGGAATTTGGGGATGCGGTTCGGGAGTTAAGTCCGTCCATATGAAATATGAATGCTCGCCAAGTTTGGTTTCAATCGGATATTGGACGAACAATGCACGACATCGTATGACACCTCACGAAAATCATGTCTACTCCTGGTAGAATGAAAATGGCTCAAAATGTACTATAGGGGTACCATGGTGTTAGCTCTCCACCACCCCTGGGCCCTGTGGCCGAAGTGAGCTACCCTGTGGCACATACGTGTGTCACAGTGTGGGCGAGCGTGCCGAGACGAGCGTCTCGGGCGACTTCCTTTGAAATGGGTTTTTGAAGGACAATACCGGACGGCACGGGTGTGCCGGTATTGCGCCCTAGCCTGCGTGTTGGAGGTTGCTACATACACCCGCTATCCGGTACGGTATCCGTAAATGACTCGGCATGGGTACGGGAGGGCCTATGCCTCGATAGAACCCGGATGGATGGATGTTCGGGAAGCCCCAATGAGATGAACGACACGCGGGCCCATTCTCGATGGCACGACCAAACGAGTTATGATGGTCAACGACATCCCGAGACTCGGGATGGCGTCAAGACATATGGACCCCGTCGATGGGGATCGAGATGGCAAGACGAGATGCGACGTAGTATTGAGAGACCTTGGCCCGAATAAAGGCAAGGTCGAACCGAATGAGTTGGCCTAGCGTAGAGGCAAGTCGGATGTGTCGCAGACGATTGAACATACACGCACAGGCGGCGTGTGTGGTTGGACAACCTTGGATTCCGCACAAGCGATGTTCGATTGGCGAAGACAAACCTCGCCTAAGGTCCGACAAAGCCACAAAGCCAGGGCGAAAAATATATACGGGGCTTAATTCCCCTTAAGGCTAGTCGTGAGCGTGTATAGATCACGACGCCGCACGGTCAAGAATGTAGGACAGTGACATGCGGCACTCACTTTTTAGCAACAAATGAGTTAAGTCAATTCGTTCACGTATGCTTGAGCCTCTGACCCCGTTCAAGAAAGTTTTAGAAAACAGGGGCAAAGAGAGATTTCGAAAAGAGCTTTTAAAAGCAAGATTTGAGACCCAGCAACAAGTGAGTTAAGTCAATTCGTTCACATAGCTCGAGCTTCTGGCTCCAGTTCAAGAAAATTTAGAAAACAAGGCAAAAAGAGATTTCGAAATAGAGGTTTTGAAAGCAAGATTTGAGAAACTGAAATTGGTGTTATATATACAAGCAAAAAGGCAACAACAACAGCTCACAATAAATATTGGTATTGATAGGGCGATGTTTGTTAGCTAAAACCGAAAAAGATTGGTCTAGTCTCTTTTTTATTAGCTATATACAAATTTTAAAGTTTAAATTTTTGAGTTTATATAAATTTTAATTTTATATTTAATAATTGGGTCAATTTTAAAATACGTAAGAAATTTGTGACAAATTTTTAAAATTTAATGCCTATGAGTAGATAATTACTGAAGTTGAGAACCAAATAAACTAGTCCGTAATTTAACCTAAGTTGTACCCACTTGGTGCAAAAACTGATTTAGAAGAGACATCTAACCATGCTGTAAAATTGAGAAGAAGCTTTTAAATGTTTCTCGTCTTTGAAGGCAATAAACTAAAAATTTTGAGTTCTACCTTTTAAAGTTGATGGCTCAATTTCTTCAACCATATCCCTAATTCAAGAGAAACATGCATATTATCAAACCAATTACACCACCAGCCAATATTTGAATTACTACGAAAACAGTCATTATGTAATGCGTGTTATCATACTCGCACACGAACCTTCCCCCCGAGGTTGGAGCTTGAAGCGGAGATATTGACCATGATCACGCTTCGAGGTGCAGAGTGTCATCTGGAAATTTTGTAGTTAGTAACCCGTTAACTCGCCCGATACATGGGGCTGTCCATTGCAGTGTCCCAAAACTATTGTGCATCAAACAAAGTGCGGTAAAGACGAGATTCGGGCAGCCTCATATCGATCAGGCCTCCTCCGAGTCCATCTTAGCTCTCATCCTGTACTGGCGGGCTGTCTTTTGTGAGCTGTTTCTTCTAGTTTCTAGTTTCTCAGGCTCGTCTTCCTCCATAGAGCAAACATCATCAGTTTGAGCGTCCACGGATGCGATGCCGATGGGCATGCCTTTCTGGTGCAGCTCCTTGCCAACTCCATTCTGATGATTTTGCTCCCCTGGGGTAGGATTTTCAAGCATTACTGTATCACCTGCTTTCTTCTTTGGGATGAAGGTGATAGATTTTGGTGGACCAGTTGAAGTATCATCCAGATGCAACGGTTCTATTGTCTTTGATCCTCTCACCAGCTGAAGGAAATCCATATAGGCGTTCTTGTTGGACTCTTCATCCACCTCATTGGATGAATCGAAAGTATAATGCGTGTATCTCGATGGATTTCGTAAGTAGTCCGGAGCTTGAGGGCGAAAGCCTTGAGAGTGGAAGGTTGCTTCATTGGTAACTTCAGCAGCTCCAATGGAAGAGTTTGCTTCCATAGAGATATCTTCTGATCCTTGAGACTCTCGAGAAATTTCACATTCAGGGTCGAATCGGACACGCTTGTGCGATTTGGCATCAAGATGATTATCTTTCCTCTTCAGAATAGATTTTGGGTTCTGGGAAGCATTGCATTCAGAAACAGCAATGGCTACTGCACCGTTCTCGGAGACGTGCAAAGAATCCATTGTTTTAGAAGCTTCTGCATCTTCCTTGAGCCGAACTTTTGCAGCCAAATGATTAGCCCGTGGATCTCTGGTGAAATTTTGTATCGAAGTAGGAAGTTCAGTACACGAATCTATTTCAACACCACAGTCAGTTATGTCCTTCATATACAACCGATCTCCAACTTTCTCCTTGCCAACAGCAACTTTATCGTACTCATCTTCCTCTTCCTGCATAAAATTTTCAGTTACTCATCAATTCAAATCGTAGATCTCAGGAGGCAAGCTACTAGACAAATGGAGTCCAGAAAACCTAAATGATACTCCATATTCCACAATGTACCAGCAAAATACTACATAATCTCACGTTCAACAAGCTTCCCAACACGACATATAATTAGATTTTAAAAAATCCTGTCGAACAGTATTTGCTCGATTCAAACACTATGACGAAGGCATAAAATCCAAATATCGAATTGTCATTTAGTTTATATGTAGTATCCTCGAGTATGCACTTGAAAGCAGATTTCTCGATAGTTAAACTTTCCTTACCCATAAACCAGCAAGAATTAAGAATATACTAATCAGAATGGTTCTAAACGACATTGACAAAGAGCCAGAGAGAGCTAGCGGCGTACCTCGAAATCAAGGGTGCAGTCCCGTCCAATCAAGGACTTTATTTCCCATTCTTCATCTCCATAATCGTCAGGCTTAGGAAAATTACTCGACGATCCATTCGACTCTGGATTTTCGTCCAAATCACCGACGTCATCCTCAAAATCATCTCGGAATCGAAATGAATTCCTTCCGCTCACTTTCCTTTCGCCGGCGAGGAACGAGGTCGGCTCGAGCTCCGGTTCTGGTTGGTCTACCTTCCCCTTGATCCACTCCCTCCTCTCGACCTCATCGTCCGTAAGGCACCACAGAGAACTCAGAGGTGAGTTGAAAGCTGCCGTAGAATAAGAAGACGACGATGAAGAAGAAGAAGATAGAGAGCCAAAAATTCTGTCCACACGAACTTTGAAATTGTCCTCCATGCTCGGCAATGGCGATCAACGGCGGATTTAGGGCTGTTCTGATTTCGAAGAAATGGAAATGAAAATGAAATTCATAAACTGATTTCCACCTCCAGTCGGATCTTTAACGGACGGGTCAAGTTGGACCTCACCGACTCGAAAGCCCATTGGGTGTAAAATGGGCCTGGGTCGTGTTGGGCTTGGGCCGATGAGAAAAAACAAAGACCATTTTTTCTTATCATTTACTAATATTATTAAATCGTATTAAATAAATTTGTAATTTTCTCTCTTTTTCTTTTCTTTTCTTTAAAAGTTTAATAGGTAATACAACTCATAATAAAGTTGGAATCAAATTAAAAATAGAATTAGTTTAAATAAAATAAGCTTAATGGTAATAGAAAAATAGTATACGTTTAGAACCTTCTTTTTCTTTTTGTTAACGGTTAAGGGTATTAACGTCAAAGTTCGCATCTGTTTTTTTTTTTTCTGAATATGATTAGAAATGTTCATTTACCCACAAAGCCGAGATTCTTGGAGACCCTCCTTGAATGAGATAGAAAATCACTGTTAAACGGGAAAGGGAACCCTATTAGATAAATTGAGCAAAAGACGGAGACTGTGTTCCTCATCCTTGTCCCGTCCTTGCTCTTTTACATATTGTTCATGGCTTTCTACAAACGAGCCATCATTTTATTTCAATCAATTATTCTGTATTTTGGCTAATAAATCTAAATTCGGTAAAATCTAGGCCAAAATATTTGGCTTTGGTACTATGTTCAAACTCTTCTTTTACGTGAAATATTACGTTGTAATACTAAAATTTAATTTTTTAGAAACTAGGTCGGTAGAACATTATATTATAATTTTATTTGTTAATATTGTATTAAAATTTTGTTTACATATTTTTAATAAAAATGATTCGTAATCATAGAAAAACATGAGAAAATATTTTTCGAGAACTCGAACTCTGTACTGTGATGTCCCATATTAGTTGGGGAGGAAAACAAAACACCCTTTATAAGGGTATGGAAACCTTCCCCTAGACGCGTTTTAAATTCTTGAGGGAAAGCTCAAAGAGGGCAATATCTGCTAGTAGTGGATCTGAGCCGTTACAAATGATATCAGAGCCAGACACCGGAATATGTGCTAGCGAGGAGGCTGTTCCCCAAAGGGGGTAGACACGAGACGTTGTGCCAGTAAGGACGCTGACCCCAAAAAGGGGTAGACACGAGACGGTCACAAATGGTATCAGAGCCAGAGCTTAAACTATGTGCTAGCGAGGAGGCTGTTCTCCAAAGAGGGTACACACTGTTAGATTGAATGGCACAATGAACCATAAAATCTATGATTTGGTAACAAACCATAAAATCATAGATTTGGTAACAAACCCTTCAAATCATAACAACTAGTAAATCTTAGACTATTTTAGTATATACAGTTATGATCTGGTTTAACACCCCCTCAATCTCTGGAGGATGTACTACTAAGTTCAGATTGCGCTTAAAATAGCTAAAAGAAGGAGCTGGCAGTGGCTTTGTCATGATATCGGCGAGCTGATCCTTGGAAGATATGAGTCGAACATCAAGCTGACGAGTCGATACTCGTTCACGAACGAAGTGATAATCAACCTCAACATGCTTCGTCCGTCGATGAAAGATTGGATTGGCGGATAGGTAGGTGGCACCAATGTTGTCACACCATAGGCTAGGCGCTCGCGCTTGCGAGATCCCGAGCTCACGCAAGAGAACTTGGATCCAAATTAATTCGGCAGTGGCATTAGCAACCGCCTTATATTCGGCTTCCGTACTAGAACGAGAAACTGTCGATTGTTTCCTCGAACTCCAAGAGATAAGATTGGCACCAAAGAAGATCACATAGCCTCCAGTGCTTCGATGATCATCAGGATTCCCAGCCCAATCAGCATCTGAAAAGGCACTCAACAAATCAGTGCTGGACTTTGTAAGACAAACCCATATCAATAGTGTCATGTAGATAACGGAGAATTCGTTTGACTGCCGCCCAATGTATAGAAGTCGGAGAGGACATGAACTGACACACTCTGTTGACACAGAAGGATATATCAGGACGTGTCAGAGACAAATATTGGAGAGCACCAACGACACTTCGATAGCGAGTAGTATCCTCAGGTGAGAGCTTTTCACCACCATTCAATAACAACTTCTCACTGGGAAGCATAGGTGTGGGCACACCTTTGGAGGTGAGCATATTGGTTCTGGCTAATAAATCTCGAATGTATTTATGTTGTGTCAGAATAAGTCCACTAGAAGTATGGCGGACCTCAATCCTAAGAAAATAACTCAAAATACCAAGATCCTTGACGGCAAAATCATCCTGAAGCTGTGTAAGAAGTTTCTCAGTAGCCGTAGAAGATGAGCTGATGATAATAATATCATCAACGTAGATGAGGATATACATCTGAATGCCCGTTTTGTTAAAAATAAAAAGAGAGACATCATCAGCCTTTGAAGGTGTAAAATCCAGCTGTAATAGTTTGGAGCTAAGGCGAGAAAACTAGGCACGCGGAGCTTGTTTAAGGCCATAAAGTGACTTATCCAGCTTGCAGAGATAACCAGAGTGTTGAGAATCCACAAATTCAGGGGCTGCTTCATATAAACATCTTCATTAAGAAGGCCATGAAGAAAAGCATTTTGAATATCAATCTGCCAAATAGCCCGACCACGAGAAATAGCAAGAGATAATAAGAGCCGAATGGTAGTGGGCTTAACAACTGGACTAAAGGTATCATCATAATCAACGCCATACTGCTGTTTAAAACCTTTAGCAACCAGGCGTGCTTTGTAGCGATCAATAGAGCCATCTGGCTTTTGTTTGAGTTTGAAAACCCATTTGCAATCAATAACGTTAAGACCAGCACGAAGGACGCTGACCCCAAAAAGGGGTAGACACGAGACGGTCACAAATGGTATCAGAGCCAGAGCTTAGACTATGTGCTAGCGAGGAGGCTGTTCTCCAAAGAGGGTACACACGACACGGTGTGCTAAGGATGCTGGCCCCAAAAAAAGTAGATTTGGCAGGGGACCTACGTCGATAGTAAAAAGGAAAGAATGCTAGTAAGGACGCTAGACCCGAGAAGAGTTGGAAGGGTTAGATTGTGATGTCCGTTGGGGGAGGAAGGTTAAAAATGAAAAATTGATGGAATATGGATATTTATAAGTAAAATTAATTGAAATTGAAGGAAATAACGAAGGGAATAAAAGGGGGAATTGAATTAAATTGGGAAGCGGTGACTGTGGCTGAACGCTTACGACGAACTCCCCTCTCGTTCCTTCCGAGATTTTCATGTCCATCCTGCCTTCACAAATCCAGGGTTCCACTTCAACATCTTCTTCGTCTTCAGCTTCCTCTCTAAACCCTAATTCCCACCATGGAACCGGCCCCCTCTTCTCTCAATCCACTCTCTCTCCCACGCATTCCTTTCCATCCCCACGGATTTCCGATCCCCATTCGTCTCTCGGGGATTCCTGCAACGTATCAGGTTCATTTTTGTATTTCATGAACTCGATTGCCTTTACTAGTTCTGAATGCTATTCTATTATGTTTGATTTCCTCGTTTTCTTTTCCCTTGATCGTGGACAGCGATTATATCGACGGAAATGTGCAATTCCGAGTTTGATTTTGTTTGTTTTAGCTGTTACCGTGTTTTTGTGATGTGATATAGTATATTTCCTTGCATCCTGTTCACGATGTCAAAAGAATGAAATTACTCAGAATTGAGATGTTGTAGCTGTAGCTGTACTATCCAATTTACTGAAAATATTTGGTGAAAAGAAGTTAGGTCATAAACGCTTGAATCACTATACTTATAGTTTTGGGGGTCTCAGTTGTTTTGCTGACGATTGGGCTATTTGATGAAGTTTTGTTGGATTACGCAATTTCTAGTTTTGTTTTGATTAGTCAATAAAGAAGTAGAATGGATACGAGAAATTATCCTTTTAGTCTTGATTATGATTTTAGCTTTTAAGCTACTGGTAATGGAAAAGAGGGGAATTTTTCATGCCAGCGTTAATCAGGGGATCTGATGTTCTTTCTCATGTGCTATTACTTTTGAGACGGGTGTGTATTTTCTTATGTATTCTACAGAGGAGTTATATTCGATTCATTTTAATCTTTGATTCAGGCCTGTCGATTAAACCTGCAGATGATGCTGAATCTTCCAAGAAGGTATGTTGTATATTAGTCATTCGTTAGTAATTTAGTGCTGTAAGTGGATTGGTTAAATTATCAACTTATGTAGTTAAATTATAAGTCGTGTATAGTACATATTAATAAACTATGTTTGGTATTTTTGTGTATATTAAAAATGAGATAATAAATTGATTGTTCAAATTTAAAAAGAATTTATTGGTTTTTTTAGTATATCGATAATAATCGAACCTTAACCTGAGCAATTGGATTGAAAATTTTCCAATGGAGTGGTTTTGTTAGGGGAAAAAAAAAAACGTTCATTGCTTCTTGTGAAGTGATAAATGAAAAGGAAGCATACGATCTTACTTCATGTATACTGTGATATAGTAAATTAGAGAATCTGAATGATTTGAAGATGCCAGCTTATCAAAACACTGTAACCCATTTGCAGAGCCAATCTGGTGTAGAAGATGGTGGATCAGTCCTTCCCGGGAGTAAAATATCGTCTTCTATAATTTCTTCTCATGATCAGCAAAGCGCTAGGTCTGCAAACTCTCATGGCAATAATAAACGCTCAGCTGGAAGAAAAGCCCAAATGACAAATGGAAACCATTTGCTTAATTTTCAATATGATCCCATTTCTCGTCCTCGTCCTCGAGCCAGAGCTCCTCCTCCAAGAAGGCCACATAAGATAAAGCCATACAACAAGGATCTATTTCTCCAGGCTAATTACAAATTTGTGGTTTTAGATACAGGTTATCATACGCCTGAATATTTGGATCCTGATAAAATGCTGCGTTGGGAGGATATCATATGTGTAAGATATTCTACACCATCATTGGTTCAATGTCCTATTTGTCTGGAGCATCCACACTGTCCTCAAATTACCTCGTGTGGACATATTTATTGTTTCCCTTGCATTTTGAGGTACCTGTTAATGGGCAAGGAGGATCAGAAAGGTGACTGCTGGAAAAAATGCCCTTTGTGTTTTGTGATGCTGTCTTTGAAGGATTTATACACCGTCCACATTGAGCTTTTGAAGCAATATTCTGTTGGTGATACTATAGAATTTATGCTTTTAACTCGGCAAAAAGATTCATTTGCCTTATCATTCAAGGATAAACAAGAGGATGGTATCAGGTCAAGTGATAACGATGAAATCTATGATTCTTTTTCGAAGTTTATATTTACATCTGACGTGGATCTCTCAGTGCGGCAAGCAATATCTGATTTAGATGCCTGGTTAGCAAAAGCAGAAACAGGGCAAGTAGATGACCTCGAAAAGCTTCCATATGTTTGTGCTGCTTTGGAACAACTAGAGCAGAGGAAGAAGGATTGGAATGAACTTCAGGCCTGTTTTAAGCAGAATGACTGTCAGATAAGATCTCAAACGCTCCTTCCAACTGGTAATGTTAGCAATGCTGGTCCTGGAGCATGCAGTTCTAGACACGAGGCTTCATCCATTGATATTAATGATGATTGCAAGTTTCTAGGAAATGTAGTGCAAGATAAGTTGGATTATTCTACTCATGTGGGTCAGACTGAGGCTGTTGATGAACTTTTAGAACTCCAACAAAACTCAAATGAAATTAGAGATGCAAAGGACAAGGACTCGTACAATTTTTACCAGGTGAAAATCATTATTATCTTGCGTATGAACATTGGTCAGGCCTCTGTGCTTTTCATGATATGCCATTATACCTCATTAGCTGTGTCGAACAAATGCTGCCATATTTGATTTTCGTTTCCTTCGGTTTGTCTTGAAGGGATTGCCTATTTGGATCCCATTGATGCTTTTTGGATTTTGATTCATAAATCATCCATTTATTAATTTTCGCATGCATTTTATATTAACTGCTTCTGTTGATTTTAGGCTACCGATGGCCAGCATATCATTCTCCATCCATTAAACATGAAGTGTCTTTTACAATATTATGGGAGTTATGGCAGACTGCCACTCAGGTTTGTATATATTAAGACAAATTATATCTCTTGCATTTTGCGAGCAAGGGATTGTAACTCTTAGGGTTTTATTAGGTTTATTTAGAGTTTCTCATAATTGTTTCTGCATTTGTAGAATAAGTGGAAAGATTTTAGAATTTGAAACAGTCACCCAAACCGAGGCCACAAGAAGGCGGTATCGTTACTTGAGTCATTTTTCCTTAACAACATCGTTTCAGGTATACTCATTCGTCAAGTTTCTTGAACAATATTTAAGGGCTTGCAAGTCATTATTTCTGATCATTCCACCCAAAATTTTCAGCTATGTGAAATTGATTTGACCAACCTGTTGCCTTCGTCCTCCATGATTCCCTTCATGGATGAGATAAAGAAGCGTGAGAAGCAGAGGAAACAACTTGCAAAAAAGGTATTTTGTGAACTTAGAGCCTAGGTGTGGTTGGGAGCTCTCCAATTCTTTTATAATTTCTGTTAGTCATTTCCCCTTTAGTTCCCATGCACGTAAGCCATCACTTGTTTCCTTTTCAACTCAGTTATTGGTGTTGGATTGTATAAAGGTTTGACTATTAAGTCATAGCCATATAAATTTCTTCTAGTACTCGTGAACTGAAGGAGATATTATTATATCCCATTCTAGATTAATGGCATTAATGAAATCTCAAATGAACATTTATTACTTCAATATTGTATTATGAATCTAGGTATGGTTCCTCTCCTCGGTAATCAAATCATGAGTTTTTGTTATGATCAGATGCAAAGGGAGAAGATCAAAGCAGAATCTGCTTCAACGTGTTCTTTGTCAATGATGGCCGGATCAGGAAGTTCATATCGTTATGATACTCCAAACCTTTCCCTGGATGACTTTGAAGGTAATATTTACCTTACTGTCACATTTCCATCCTTTGTCTGCTTGAATTTTTGCAATGGGGGAAGGTGAATTCTATTGTAAATATGTTTCGACTTCTAAAAATACTGAGTTCTTCGTGTAGAAATTAGAGAATAACACTGAGCAGTTTTGACTAATGAGGCAATTCCTGTTTTGTTAAGAGAAGTATATGCTTTTAGGAGTTATTGAGATTTTTGATTCTTAACATATTTAGGAAGTTTTAAGAACTGAACACCTTAATTTGTGAATTTTGGTTAGGATTTAAAAAATATTATGAATGAAGAAAGGGAAAAAAGAATATACTTGGAAGGCTTCCAAATAAGCTTATTTTTCAAAACGTAAGGGAGTTCTGAAGTAGTAACCTGGGTTGTCAAATAAAATATTTAAAATTATAAACCACTTAAAACAAAGTTATATGTAATTGCTAAATTATTTTTTAAAAAAGTACTTCAACTTTGTTCTTTTTTAAAAAAACTCTTATTGTTTCAAAAGGAAACATGGTATTTCATAAACGTTTCTAAATTACCTTTGAAGTAGAAATTTGTTAGAATGTTTAATGAAAAGACAATGGGACAGGACACCGTTATTTTAGACTTAATGCAAACAAGCATTCTAGTTACTACCCAGCTACTATCATACCGTTTATGAAAGTCAAGGGCAATATTATGATTTTTGAACGGATAGGAGTATTTTTCTAAACAAAGAGCAAAATTTTAGGTATTTTTATATGTATATATAATTTGACCAATGCGATTCTGCGTGTATAGATTTATTCCGATGAGGTATATACCTTTGGATATCGGGGTGCATGTTGTTGCATGGTTATACAACATCATCGATCCCATTGTAGTATACTAATATAATTTTGGGTATTTTGAAATTTGTATTTCTTTCAAATGATGTTGCCTGGCAGTATGGGCAGCAAGTATTTACTTGTTTTGGTTCTCAAGAATTTGATTTAAGATTATAGGCTATTAAGTCTATGGCTGTAGTTAGTAATAGTATAATCATAGAATTTGGCACACGGTTTGTTGATATTAATTCCGGTGAATTATTCAATCTCTAGCTTTAGGAAGTTCTCCTGTGACATCATCGAGCCCTCCTGTTGGCGTGAGGCAACTGTTCTCGAGCGTTACACGACTTGGTTTCGCTGCTGCACATGATTCTCCGTCCTTGAGAATTGAAGAAACTGATTCTCTGCACATTAATGAAGTGAAAAGTGATTCATCCGGTGCAAATGGTACTTCTCGGATACCTTTTTGTTCCTTGTAAATTCTTTGCTCCAAGGCTGACAATTGTGAAAATGGAACCTTGGAATTTCAGTTTTTCAACGAGTCTCGCATATCCTTAGGCTCTTTTTAAATCATGCTTGTGTGTTCATTGCAGAGATACACAATGCAACTCCATCGTTTGCGAATATAATATCGAGAGCGAAGTCTGGAGGAAGTACAGAATCTCCTAAGGCAAATGAAGTGGGAAAGAAGGGAAAGAAACCAAGTCGAGTTTTGTTATCCACGGCGGGCGGGCGGCGCTATTGATTAAGTTCAAGGTGAACATCCTGATTGTAATAAAGGTATTTCCATTTTTAGCTGTATAAAACAATGTTCATTTACAGTATCAGGCTTTTGATTAAAAAACTTAGGATTGCTTTTGTGGTAGTTTGTGTTTTAGAAGATTAGCTCTGTACAGAAGGCTAAATAAAATGGTTTGCTATTATTAATCTATCCTTTCTTTTCCTCCGGCAAGAATGATGAATACAATGCCATGTTTAAGAGACTTGTTCCATTACTATGTCATCTTGAACATTCACCCGAACTAGTATTGTCGTGTGGTTGTCGTGCATGCATTTTAACTCTGTGAGACTTTAACTGACTAGCTTGTATTCTAGGCCGAGTCATTAACCTTGTCTCTAAATTAGGGAGTATGTTTACATAGTTTGTCACTTCATTTATTCTAAATCACTCAACCGTTCAACTTTTACACCAAGTTAAACCTTACCAGAATGAGTTATGACCTTTCATACAAGATTTATTAGGTACTAATGAACAATTCATATCTCTTAACTAAGTGGTTACTAACTTAACGAGCTTGTTGGATGCTTCAGGATGATCCTGATTGCATAACCAAGTCATAACTAGCTTAGAATCGTCTAAGTACTTTGAAAATGATTCCTACCACTCATTTGGCCCTAAATAGCTAAAGTTACCAAATAGAATGAGTTTTGCACTCTTCAAGCTTTTTTATGCTTGTTTGGATGTCATCTTGAATATTTAGATGTCATCGATACTGAGAATCGACCTTTGATTCTTTCTACTTGTTATTGTCTTTTAGACATTCATCCATTCAAACGTTATCGAGACATGATGAGTAATTGTATTCATGTCATGTCCATTAAGCATATTATGTTAGAGCTTGATTCATGCCACAACCTTCAAATAAGGGACAAGGTGCAATATGGACACACTCGTGCCCCTCAATATTGTTTTTAGGGTTTCTCATCTTCATAGGATGACGTCTGAGACTCTCATTCACACCACACAGACATGTGTTAACATCGTGCTTCTTTCTATAGTGCATTATAAGGCACTTCTTTTATGTAATCCATGAACGTCAAATATGGTGAAGACCGAAGAGTCATACACTAGCATGTAGTATACATTTGTTTTGTTTGTTCTGAAATCTAGCATACACATCTTTCACTATGCACTTAATTCTAGAGTCATTAGTCGAAACTCATGATGCAACTCCAACTTTCAAGATTACGGCTTGGAACCTCGTATGGCTCTCACATTGTCGACACCACCAATGCTTCTAATCTTCTTTGTGCCTTATATTAACTTTCTTGCATACTTTTTCTTGTGTATTAGGTGTCACACCATCATCCTTAGATGCATCACAACACTTATTTTTTAGCTTTTTACTTGCCTATCGAACAAGCATGTCATCACAACTCGCCTACTCTCTTGGTGGTGAGCCTCAACCCACTCTCTTATATTAAGGTTAAGAGTTGAGACACTCTTTTCCACTTAACCTATTCATCGTTCTCAATGGTCATCGTGCCCTTAAATATGTGTTTCTAGCAAAAAAGATTCAACATTTTAATGTCTCACTCCTAAATATTGTCGATAATTAATATGTGTTTCTAGTAAAAAAAGATTCAACATTTTAATGTCTCACCCCTAAATATTGTCGAAGAAAAAAATGAAGGTTAGAAGTTTAAATCTTCATTTCATATTTGGAAATGTAATATTCTAAAATGTTTTTTTTAATGCAATTTATGGATAGAAGTTTATACTTACCTTTTATTTTTTTTCTAAAAATCTCTCTTTTTTATCAAATTATAAATCATGAAATTTATTATTATTATTCTTACCGAAAAAAAATCGCTTAAATTATTTTCTAAATTTTAATATATAATAATTATATTCATTATATTTTTTAAAAAGTAAAGACTCTCGAATAGAGATAGTCCACATAAAACCTTTTCGTCCCCAGTTTTTCATTTATTTTTGTAGAAATTAAGAATGGGGTTTTTTCGTTTATTAATGTGAATAATTTTTTTAATATATTAATTTTTCATTTTTTAATATAATCTAAGCTAGTAAACAGAAAAAAATTAATCTATGTCAAATTGGAAGGACAAAAATTGATTTATTTATTTTTATATAATTAAAAAAAAAAGAAAAAAAAAAAAAAAAACTCTCCACCGTTCTCTTCTGCTTTCTTCTTCCTCTCCTCCTCTCTTCCTCCTTCCGGCAGCTCAGGTTTTTTTTTTTTCCTCCCTTGCTCTCCGAACGGCAGCCACACACTAACATCGCCGATCTCCGATCGCCGCCACGCCTCCCACCGCCACTTTTCTTTCTCTTCTTCTTATCTCACTCTGTGCTGCAACCTCACATCGCAGGCGTTCCCAACACAGGGTAAATGAGATCTCTCAAAGCCGCCACCTCCAACAATGGCAGCAGCAGGAGGCTTACGCTTCTTCATCTCGTTTGTGCTGCTGCACTCTTCTCTCTTGTAGTTTTCGTCATTCAATCCTCCTTCTTTGCAGGTTCTTCGTCCCTCATTTCCTTGTATCTTCGACATCAATTCTTAAATATTTTTGCTAAGATCTTGTTTAAAACTTCAGGTTATCAGCAGCCTCTTGCAGATCTCAACAAGGAGGAGGTTCGGATTTTGTCGGATTTTCAGTCCAGCATTCAGCAATGCGTGGTTTGTATCATGTTTAGCTTTAATTTATTGCTTTCATATTTTGTTCCCTTTTTCGATTGTACATTTGCTGGACGAGCGAAAGAGCTCAGCCTATGTGATCGTTCGAAATCATAGTTGATTTCTTTCAATTAAGTTTCATTTCGGATTGAAGTCGATTTTTCGATTCCAGTGCTATGAATTATGATACTGTTTGTTGTATGCTCCAATGCATCCTAATATGTATAGGAGTATAAGGCAAGTAGTAATTTCGAGCGCTTTCTGGAGAACATTTAGTTATGTCGTCCGATCTTCTCTACTTTTGGTTAGATGAAGCAGAGCACAATTTGAGTGTTTTTTGTTCTATTGTTTTGCATTGCCTTTTTTTTTCCTTCAATAACCATGGGTGTCAAGCCAGTCGTGACAAATTTCAGGACCTACTGCTTGAACCCTACGCTCCAATGTGCCAACCAAAGATGGTTTGCGCATGGTCCTGAGTGTTGGATGAAAATCCCACATAGGCTAATTTAGAGAATGATTATGGGTTTATAATCAAGAAATACTCTCTCCATTGGTTTGAGGCCTCTTAGGGGAGCCTAAAGCAAAGCCATGAGAGCTTATGCTCAAAGTGGACAATATCATACTATTGTGGAGAGTCGTGTTTATCTAACATGGTATCAGAGCCATGCCCTAAACTTAGCCATGTCAACAGAATCCTCAAATGTCGAACAATGACTCCAAAAGTAAAAGGAGTCGAGGCTCCTCGAAGGCATAGTAAAAAATGACTAAGGCTCCAAAAGAACAAGAGTTCGAGGCACGATTAAGGGGAGACGTACTTTGTTCAAGGAGAAGTGTTGGATGAAAGTCCCACATCGGCTAATTTAGGGAACGATCATGAGTTTATAATCAAGGAATACTCTCTCCATTGGTTTGAGGCCTTTTGGGGAAGCCCAAAGCAAAGCCATGAGAGCTTATGCTCAAAGTAGACAATATCATACTATCGTGGCTGTTGTCTTTTCAAATACTGTATCTTAGTGGTTTTAATTTTTTTTTTTTTTAAAAAAAACTTATGCATTATGTATGTGGATTACTCCCTGAAGTTTCAGTTATCTTTTGAGCATCATCTGAACATGAAATTTGGTATAGGCAAACAGGGGACTTGGACTCACTGCTCATATTATTGACCACTGCAAGCTAATTCTCAAGTTCCCAGAAGGCACAAATAGTACCTGGGTCTCTCTCTCTCTCTCTCTTTGTGGTGTGTGTGTGTGTGTTCACCCATTTTCTTTGTTGCTGATTTGTTTATGCTTTGTATGGGCAGTATAATGAGCAGTTCAAGATTTATGAGCCATTGGAATACCCATATGATGTGTGTGAGGCCATACTATTGTGGGAACAGGTTGGTATTAGCCATCTTCAATTTGTGCAATCTCTTAAAGACTATACATGTCCATTCTAATGTGCGTTGAGCAATGCAGTATCGCAACATGACTACTGTCTTGACGAGAGAGTATTTGGATGCAAGGCCTGATGGGTGGTTTGATTATGCTGCAAAGCGGATAGCACAATTGTAGGGTTTCTCTTATCTTATTCCTTCGAGTTAATTTCTTCTGGTGGTTTTCTTTGAACTAGTGACGGCAACTGTTTTGGTGGAGTGAAATCTATTTGTCTTTGTGTAGGGGAGCAGATAAATGTTACAATAGATCTCTTTGTGAGGAACACCTAAATTTGATCCTGCCATCCAAACCTCCTTTTCACCCCCGGCAGTTCAAAACCTGTGCAGTTGTGGGAAACTCTGGAGATCTTCTAAAGACGGAGTTTGGTGAAGAAATCGACAGTCATGATGCTGTTATTCGTGATAATGAGGCACCTGTAAATGAAGTAAGCTAGCTAGCTGCTCTAGTCAATTCTTTCAATACTTACTGCAAGAGTCTTTTCATTGTTTATTGATTTATTAAACGGCTTGTTCAAGTTAGCTAGAGTCTTTTAGTTGGTAGTTTGTTCTGTAATTAGTAATTGAATAACTCTTGCAAATGACCAGATCCCATGTTGGTTGGAGAGGAGAATGAAATATTCCTTATAAGATTGTAGAAACCTCTCCTAGTAGACGCGTTTTAAAACCTTGAGGGAAACCTAGAAGGGAAAGCCCGAAGAGGACAATATCTAATAGCGGTGGGCTTGAGCTGTTACAAATGGTATCAAAGTCAAACACTGGCGGGGTGCCAGCATCCTCGCTGGTCCTCAAGGGGAGTGGATTGTGAGATCCCACATTGGTTGGAGAGGAGAATGAAGCATTCCTTATAAGGGTGTGGAAACCTCTCCCTAGTAGACACATTTTAAAAACCTTGAGAGGAAATCCAGAAGGGAAAACCAAAGCGGACAATATCTACTAGTGGTGGGCTTGGACTGTTACAATTTGTGCCTTGTGCATTTGTGCTGTTTCCCTTTCCATTTTCCCTTGTTGCCCCAACCTGTCCATGTATCACTAGAAACCATACTCATCAAGACTTCAATGAA
Source organism: Cucurbita moschata (assembly GCF_002738365.1). Lineage (NCBI taxonomy): Eukaryota > Viridiplantae > Streptophyta > Magnoliopsida > Cucurbitales > Cucurbitaceae > Cucurbita > Cucurbita moschata. The sequence goes on from NW_019268564.1 coordinate 176,218, forward strand.
AGGACCAACATGTATTTGTTCAGAAATATTAAGTTGTGAATATGTAGATTATAATGCTTTTACATGTAAGAAGATTTGTGCACACAATTTTGGACTTTTGCCATCTTCATTCAAATTGTGGGATTCGAACATTTACATTCCATAAATTATTTAAACGCCAGAAAAATGGTGAAATAGACACTTACTTTGTAACAAAGACGTCAAACGATGAATGTTTATAAAGAAATTCGAGAATTATATATGGGAGTATGTTTACTTTATATATCATTAGTTTTCTCTAGTATTTCTGGAGTTTAAGAGGAATAATATGGCTGATTTTTATGTCTTAGTTTTTAAGTCTAAGAATATTGGTTGTGTAGCAAACAGCACAAACTATTCATTGTGTTCTGGCTAGGCTTGTTAATGAAGTACGACACCGCTAGAAGCCTAAGAATACTATCAAAAGTAGAATATCGAAAGTATTACACTTGAATCTGAATCCTCGTGGCCTGTAACATCTTCCAGGGTTTCTGATCTTTGAACATTACGTACTTGATTCTGCACATTTTGTGACATTGATTTCTTCTCCTTCTATGATTAAGTTCTCCGGAAGATATTTAGATACTCATGTTGATCCCTATGACCCCCTGTAGAAATATGCCAAATATGTTGGTCTGAAGAGGGATTTTCGTCTTGTTGTAAGAGGTGCTGCTCGCAATATGATTAAAATTCTAAATGGGTCTGGTACGTTAATCTTATTTCTGTTGTTAAATATTATCACTCGGACTCTGGATTAAATGTCAGGTCTGATGATCTCTTGTCTTTCTTCAGATGATGAGGTACTTATTATCAAGAGCGTGATTCACAGAGACTTTAATGCAAGGATCAAGGTAAAAGCTAATTCATATTCTTATGTGGTAAATTCTCTTATTACTGTAAGGTAGTGCTGACGGGAGAGGAAAGGAAAAAAATGGAATGAGGTTAGGGGATTGTAATAGTCCAAGCCCACACCTAGCGGATATTGTCCTTTTTTAGCTTTCTCCTTCGAGCTTTCCCTCAAGGTTTTAATAAAATGCGTCTCCTTAGGTTCCACGTCCTTACAAAGAATGCTTCGTTCCCCTCTCCAACCGATGTGGGATCACACAATCCACCCTCATTCGAGGCCTAGTGTCCTCGATGACACTCGTTCCTCTCTCCAATCAATGTGGGACCCCCTACTCCATCCCCTTTGGGGCCCGACGTCCTCGCTGGCACACCACATGGTGTCCACCCTCCTTCAGGGCTTAGCCTCCTCGCTGGCACGCCATTCGATGTTTGGCTCTGATACCATTTGTAATAGTCCAAGCCCACCGTGAGTAGATATCTCTTTGGGCTTTCCGTTCTGGGCTTTCTCTTAAGGTTTTAGAACGCGTCTGCTAGAGAGAGGTTTCCACACCTTTATAAAAATTGCTTTATTCCCCTCTCCAACCGATGTGGGATCTCACAGAAATGATCTAGTTTTGAAAATTTTTATGGAAAGGGAACGGCTTTGTATCCACAGTTGTTTTGTTTTCTGATGCTTTGGAAACTTATTACCTTTTGTAAATGATTTGTATGTTATATATTGCAGCTTATTCCAAATCCAGTTTATCTCTTCCAAGGTATTGTTCTACGTAGAGGTGCAAAGGGAACTGGAATGAAATCTATTGAATTAGCTCTCTCTATGTGTGATATTGTTGACATATATGGTTTCACGGTTGATCCTGGCTACACTGAATGGTAAGTTTAACTCGCTTGCAGGTTGATTCATGTTTTGTTTCTTGCCACTAACAAGTTGAAATTTTCTCTGTTCCAGGACAAGGTACTTCTCAACGCCCAGAAAAGGCCATAACCCGCTTCAAGGAAGGGCATACTACCAGCTATTAGAGTGCCTCGGCGTAAGTTTTTCAACCCCGCCCCCCACACACGCACACGAAAAAAAAAAAAAATGGTGAGATCCATGCCTTGCCTTGATAACTCATGTGGCTTAGGGCTTCCTCAGGTTATAAGGATTCACTCTCCGATGAGATCGAAGAGGAAGCAAGACTGGTCTGATGTTCCCGATCGAGAAACAATTAGGAGGGCTCATGCTGCAGCCTTGAGCTTAAAGAGGCGTCAATCCGGGCAAGGGGGCGATTTGGGACAGTTTGGTAGCTGTAAAGTGTGGGGCAATGTGGAGCCTGGAATGGAAGGTCCTATCTCAGGATCCCCTGATATGAGTGATACCAGGAAAAAATCAAGTTTCAGTAAGTGGGAACTTACACCTTTTAACAGTTTGAGAAGAGAATCACAAGATCATTTCAAGCAGATGGAAGGGGTCTCCCTCTACAAAATGGACGGTAATAAGTTGGACGATCTCGTATGTGTTAGACATTCTTTAGATTCCGTCGCATGAACAACGCTCTCGACGATATGCTATTTGCCAATACCTTCTCCCCAATTAGGACTCGCCCATTCCACATATCGACGATATCCTGGTTGTTTAGAGGATCCCTTCCTTCAGCTCTGGCTGATGGCTAGGCACAAGCAGTAGAGGCAACTTAGAAATATCAGTCTTTTCTGCGAGATCGGTCGAGATGTCGTGTGCTATCTTTTATGCCTGACTTAGAACTCGGAGCTACCAAGTATACGGTATGGCTTTTAGTTCGAGTCAATTTATTCATCTGCTTTGTTTCTAAATAGATTGTAAAGCTTGTATTTTAGCCTCTGAAAGATTAGTGTATCATTATTTATTCTTGCGATTATTTGTAAAGACTGAAGGTGAAAACATGTCCATTAAGTAACGTAGAGGAAATACGTAGAGGGAATGAAGCATTTCTTATAAAGGTGTGGAAACTTCTCTTTTAAAATCGTGAGGTTAATGGTAATATATAATGGGCCAAAGTGGACAATATATGCTAGCGGTGGGCTTGAGTTGTTATAAATGGTATCAGAGCTAGACATTAGATGTTGGGCGAGCGAAGATGCTGGCCCTCAAGGGAAGTGGATTGTGAGATCTCACTTTAGTTAAAGACAGAAACGAAGCATTATTTATAAGGGTGGAAACCTTTCCCCAACTAAAGGTGGAAACCTCTCCCCTCCCCAACAAATGTGTTTTAAAATCGTGAGGCTAATGATGATACGTAACGGGCCAAAGCGGACAATACCTACTAACAGTAATCTTGAGCTGTTACAACAAATGAGTTGAAGAGTATCATACCATTATGTAAATATGAAGAAGTATGTTGTCTTCCTAGCTAGAGAACTTGATACTAGAACAAGTCTTCAATCTAATCCCGAGACGATGAACGGTTTATGTATAATTTAGATATAATGAGAAATATCGTGGGGAGATTCACAAATATCTCCAAGATGATGGGAAAGTGTGAAAGCTTCCTCTAAATGAATAAATATCAAACAAAGAGGATCAAAGGAATCTTATCCAAAGAAACAGCCTCCAATCTCTGACATTTCAACACGTCCACTGTTCTTTATAAAAGGCTAATGAGTAAGAGGCTTCTACTCATTCAAATCTCAAGCTTTAACATATCATATCATAATGCAAGCTGTTCTTAGCATTGTTGTTCCTCCCCTTCTCCCCTCCTTAACACCTTCCAACAACCTTTCTCATTTTCCCTCTTCTTCTCCCTCGATCCGCTCTCACTCTTCCTCGCGCCGTTCGACAATCAAAGCAGTTACCGCTGTCGCTTACGATACCTCGGTGGTCGATTACAGTTCTGTAATCTCGTAAGTCATTTTCTCTCATAGGTTTCATCGATATAGTTAAGTGTTCATGGTGTAAACACTAAATTTATGTTATTAATAATAGTTTTAAGATCGAAACTTTGTAGTATTACTTCGGCCATAAGCTCGTGTGGTTTTCAAGTTCTGACGATTATGATCAAGAGAATTAAACCGTCAAATTAAAATGATAATCGATGTCTTATTTAATAAACTATGCTTGAATTGACCCGTATGCTCGAGTTCGAGTTAGGGTATAATAAACTATGCTCGAATTGACTCGTATGCTCAGGCTCGAGACAGGGTGTAACAAACTATACTCGAATTGACTCTTATGCTCGGGTTCGAGACATGGTGTAACAAACTATACTCAAATTGACCCATATGCTCGAGTTCGAGTTAGGGTGTAATAAACTATGCTCGAATTGACTCGTATGCTCGAGTTCAAGTTAGGTTATAATAAATTATGCTCGAATTGACCTGTATACTCGGGTTCGAGACAGGGTGTTTCCTGCAGAAGCATGTGAGACCATTGGTGGAGAAGCTTGCTGGGCCAACATTTTCCCAGAAGTGAGGCTTCAGGCTTCTGCAGATAGCGATGAAGCAGCCGCAGTTGCCTTGGAAGAGATTGATAGAGAGTATCTTGATTATGCTGCCCAGTCTAAGACGTGAGATAATTTATTTTCTTTAATTTCCTTCTATTTTTAATCCCTTTTAATAAATTCTTTTTAATATTATAAATTCACTCCAAAATTTTAATTTTAGTTTATATTTAGATTTTTTTTTATTTCCTTAAATTTTGAAATTTTTTAATAATATATTTAAAAAATAACTTCAAAAATATTCTTAAAAACTCTATAAAAAAAAATTATAAAAGTTAAAAATATTCTTAAGAAATTTCAAAAGTATTAATAAGTTTAAAACTTATTTAATTTAAAACCATATATTACTAACGGTTCTGACTATATACCAATAATAAAAGTTTTTTTTTAATTTTTTAGTTATTAATAAAAATTTAAAAGTTCGAAAAAATTTTTTAAACAAAATATTAATAATTTTCGTCCGTATATTAGAATTACTTTATTTAAAATTAAAAAATATTATGGAATCTTTTAAAAATATAAAGAGATAATTTTTAAATAAAATGTAAAGTTTTAAGAATAATTTTATTAATTTAACCTTATATATATATATATTTGGAGATTTCTCCAGAAGATGCATGTTTAACACTCTCAAAACACTTGAAAATCTGTGCCCTGCCTTGGAGTTTGGAGTAATTATTATTATTATTATTTATTCATATTATTATTATTATTATTATTTATTCATATTATTATTATTATTATTTATTCATATTATTATTATTATTATTATTATTTATTCATATTATTATTATTATTATTATTTATTCATATTATTATTATTATTATTTATTCATATTATTATTATTATTACTATTTATTCATATTATTATTATTATTACTATTTATTCATATTATTATTATTATTACTATTTATTCATATTATTATTCATATTATTATTATTTATTCATATTATTATTATTATTATTATTATTTATTCATATTATTATTATTATTATTATTATTTATTAATATTATTATTATTATTATTATTATTTATTCATATTATTATTATTATTTATTAATATTATTATTATTATGTGCAGAGTTTTTCCAGGGGAGGCTTGCGATGATCTTGGTGGAGAATTTTGTGGAGCCGAGTTTCTAAATGGCGTTTTCTAAATCCCCCCGCTTATGCTCTTTAGTGTATTGTATATATAGGGCTTTTAGCTAGGCCATATCACAAATTGTATAACCGCTTTTTAGAATTCTCGACCCTTAAGTATTTACTCTAATCCTTCTATTTTCTATAACGGTATGATTTTAGTACGTTGGGTTAAGTCATATCATAGGTTCTCCAACCCACGTCTTAGAACTCTCGATACTTTAAACATTTATCCCTTTTGTTTTCTATATTCAACTATTCTTGTGGGACAACGGTTTAATTCTACTACATTTGGTTGGGTCATATCACGAGAGATCAGTAACCCACTTTTTAGAATTCTCGATCCCTACATATTTATCCCTTTCGGTTTCTATATTCAACTATTCTCATGGGACAACAATTTGATTCTACTACATTTGGTTGGATCATATCACAGGTTCCGTAACCCACTTTTCAGAACTCTCGATGCTTAAATATTTATCCCTTATGGGACAACGGTTTCATTCTACTACATTTAGTTGAGTCATATCACAAGTTCGGTTACCCACTTTTTAGGATTCTCACCCCTTAAATATTTATCCCTTCCATTTTATTCTCGCCCCGGACAACAGTTTGATTCTACTACATTCAGTTGGATCATATCACATGTTCGGTAACTTGCTTTTTAGAATTCTCGGGCCTTAAATATTTATCCTTTTTGTTTTCTATATTCAACTATTCTCATGGGACAACGGTTTGATAGACTACTTCTCTTTAGGATATATCACAAGTTCTATATTCCACTTTTCAGAATTCTCGATGCTTATATATTTACTCTCTTCTATGATCACCTAATCTCACTCGACATCAGTTCGATCTCTACTACATTTGGTTCTCAAAATAACTCGAGGAGACTATCGGGAAGGCTGTGGAATTTATGATGAGGATCTTAGGCCAGTTGATAGGAGACTGATAAAGGCATTGGCAGAAGGAAACTACATTTCAGAAGAAAATCTTATTGCAAAAAGAACTCAACCAAATGAAGTGAAACAAACACTTGAGGTTGATCTTGCAGTATGTTCTGAAAACTAGATTGGTAAGAAAAAGAACTAAAACCATAAGAGATATTAGGCGACCTACTTGTCGATGATGCTCACGAGCACGCCTTCGAGAATAAGACGGAGCTGAATGTCGTCGGATTTACAGAGTTCGTCGATGAATTGTTCCATCCATCAATGAAGGGCTGCATTTGATAACAGCTTCAGCTACATAACACCATGTAAGCCAGCTGATTCCAACAGCACTGCTTTTATTTGCTCAGGTATGATCTCCTGACCTTCCTTGGATTGCTGGAAGAAATCAAACAGCCAAAAAGACAGCAAAATGGTTAGTGCCAACAAAACTTGTTGAACGATATTAGATCGTAAACGTCGATTCGGGAAAACGAAAAGGAAATGAGTGCGAACCTCAGCTCGAAACACGTCCAAAGCAAATCCATTGAAACAGCTGATTACAGCTTGTTGGATATCCAAGCCGAGGCTATCCAGAGCCCTCATGGTGGATAGCAAGAGACCGGGCTTGCAAGAACAGAACATGTGAATATTGACAGCTCTGCCTTCTCTGACCCGGACTTCGACCTGTTTAAGCACGTTACCAATCAGGATTTGAAGCACATTTTCATCGAATATGGCACATAAGCACACTATTAAACGAACACGACTCTCCACAATGGTACGATATTGTCCACTTTGAGCATAAGCTCTCATAGCTTTGCTTTGGGCTTCCCTGAAATGTCTTATCCCAGTGGAGAAAGTATTCTTTGATTATAAACCAATGAAGATTCTCTAAATTAACCGAGGTGGGACTTTCATCATCCGAACACACAAGAAAATGCAACGAAATCCCAGAAATGTTCGAGAATGAAACCAAAGATTCACAGAAACTATGCTTGAGTTTTCATATCTGATAACCGTTATCTCGTCGAACCGACTTCTATCAACAAAAGTAAGATCGATAAAAAAAAACGTATGAACGCCATCAATATCATTAGAACCAACAACAATTATAAGGTTTGTCCAACAAATCTACTTAATTTTATCATATTTTTGGCAGCCTACAACAATAAGATGAAGCTGACTGTCATTCACATGATATTGCTAGTATAAAAACTACAGACCATGCACAATTAAGCACATGTTTCGTATGCTGTAACAGCACCACTAGCAGATATTTTTCTTTTTGAGTTTTCCCTTTCGAACTTTCCCTCAAGGTTTTTAAAACGCATTTGTTAAGAGAAGTTTCCACATCTTAATAACGAATGTTTCATTTCCCTCTCCAACCGATGTGGGATTTCACAATCCACCCCCTTCGGAGTCCAGCGTTCTCGATGGCACCCATTCCTCGATGAATATCATAATGAGGGTGGATTGTGAGATCCCACATCAGTTAGAGAGGGGAACGAAACACTCGGGCAGTGTGCCAGCAAGGACGCTGGCCCCCAAGTGAGGTGGATTGTGATATCCCACATCGGTTGGAGAGGATAACAAAGAATTCCTTATAAGGATTTGGAAACCTCTTCCTAGCAGACGCGTTTTAAAACAGTGACACCAACGACAATACATAACAGACCAAAGCGGACAATATATGTTAGCGGTGGGCTTGGGCGGTTACAGTAGCATTACCCATGTTACTTCATCCATGAGCACGTCCAATACAAGTAACAAACAGATCATTGGGACTCATTATGTGATGAACGGTTCAATTGAAACAACCCGAAATTCGCAAATCCACTCATTATCATTACTAAAGTAAGGAGGAGCATTGTAAGCATTTGGCTCTTGAGAACCAAAAATCTCAGAGTTCATGCTAGATAGACACTTGTGGAGGAAGTTCAAGGCCAAACAAAACGAAAAAGAATTCTAGCTGCATGAATAAAAAGCACAAAAGTACAACCAAATACAAAAAGAAACGCAGAAAAGGATAAAGTTGGTTGAAAAGTTACCCTGGCAGGCTGATTTTTGGGGCTGCACAAGGAGGAGCTTGGACACAGCTCCTCCTTGACACGACAGGGAAGAGTTGGCAGCGTTGGCGTCAAAGGGTGAAAGCTTGCAGAAGGTTGCAGCGAAGAACCAGAAGGAGTCGATTCAAGTTCATTATGGAGATCATTTATCCTTTGAAGAAGCTCCTTCAAGTAGTCTATGGCGTCTCCAAGGATTGAAGCTCTATCCATCTGTGAACACAAGAAAAGGGAAATATAGATTTATTGCTCAATTCATCAAGAAAGACCAGTGGTTCAAGATCTCTCCGCCATGGAATCGAGAGGAAAAGCTTGAATTCTTACCTTGCTTATTTTGGGTACGACGGACCTAAGCATGTAAAGTCTATCATTCAGCTTCTTTCTCCGCCGTCGCTCCGCCATGAGATTCTTCGCCGGCATCCCCTTCTTCTTCCCTTTTTGGTCGCCGCCGGTTACAGTGCTGTTGGCATTGGAATTGCTTCCGCAGTTTTTAGCATTAACATTGTCCTCTTGCTTGTTATACTCATTGCCTTCATCGGAGTCGTAATTAAACCGAGAAACATCCACGCTATCATCCTCACCGTCCTCATCGCCGTTGTTCTTACTCAGATTCTCCAAATCCGCCGTCCACGTTGAGCCTTCTCCAAATTTCAAACCCGAAACCTCCAGATTCTCAAGTTTATCAGCTCCGGGAGAGACAACTCGGTGCGCCGCTCGCTTCTGAAACAGCGTCGGTTGAGCACCGACTTGCGGGAGCACTTCAAGAGGTCTCAAAACCTTAGGCCTATTCTGAAACAGAGCATTCCCGCAGCCATCGAAGCTCTCAAACGGAACCGCCGGATTAAATCCATCGCCAAAAGCGGGAGGGTTATCAGCAACCGGAAACTCAGAATGATTTAAGCTAAGCGCCTGGTTACCGATTTGAGGAAGAGGAGAAACGCCAGTGAATCCCATGAAAACGGAGGGATTGGAAGCTTGATTCCCCTGGTAAGATCCAAACAAAGCAGTATCGGCGCCAAAATCATAGGCATTATCGAAATTACTGCCGCAAACAACATTAAGAAGAGAAGAGAAACAGGATTTGTGAGAAGGCAACATAGACTGGGTAGGATCGAGAGCAAAAGGTTGGGAGGGAGAGCAGGAAGAGAGGAAGTTATCAGTGGGATTGAAACGATGGAGAGAGGAGTTGAGAGGAGCAGAAGAAGAGTTAATGAAACAGTCAGGTTCGAGCATGGATTTGAAGGAAGAAATGGAGCCGGCAATGGCGATATCGTCGTAGTGGTCGTCGGTGGCTCTGGTCCAAGAAGCGACGTCGTCATGGTCGCCGTCGAGCCAGAGGATTCCGGTGGATTTGGGAAGCATCTGGGCGGAGAGAGTTGCAGAGAGAGAGAGAGAGAGAGAGAGAGAAGGAAGGAAGCAGTTACAGAGAGGGAAAAAGGGAAATGGGTTTTGGGGAGAAGAAAATGAACAGAAATATATTCCCAAGTTTGAACGTTACGTATCAGAGAAAAGGAGAAGACCGCCAATGTGCGGTCTCTCTCTCCCTCGCCGTTTCGTTGTCTGTTCCGTTTTAAGATTAGATTTCTTTTTTTTTTTTTTTTTTAATTTCAATTTTATATGTAAAATCGGATTTTATATTTATAATTTTTTTAACTAATTTATTTATAAATTGCAAAATAAAATTTTACCATTGGAAACAATATTTCTTGATTATAAACCTAGATCATTCCCTAAATTAGCTGATGTGGGACTTTCATCTAACACCTCCCCTCGAACAAAATACGTGTCCTCTTAATTGAGGCTCGACTCCTTTTCTTTTGAAGTTTTAGTCCTTTTTTTACTATGTCTTAGACGAGTCTTGACTCGTTTTTCTTTTGGAGTCATTTGTTCGAGGATTCTATTGACATAGCTAAATTTAGGACATGACTCTGTTAGGAATCACTACTCTATGATATTGTCCACTTTAGCATAAATTGTCGTGACTTTGCTTTGGGGTTCCCCAAAAGGTTTGACACTTTAGAGATTATCTTCAAATTTTTTTATGTTATTTTTAAAATTTTATGAGTATTTTTTAACCCCGATATTTTTAGTTTTTTTTTTTTTAAATTAAAGTTGTTTTAGACATTTTTTAAAAAGTTTTAAAATATTTTTTTAAGTTTTTAAAAAAATTTAAGAGTATTAATGATTTAAGTTGAAAGGTATTTTTGAGATAGTATCCTCTAAAATTAAAGGTATTTTAATTTTAATTCTTTTTAAAAAAAGTATTTAATTTTTTTTTTTTAAAGTAAAATATTATTAAAACTTTAAAAAATTTAAGGGTATTTTTTAAACATGCTAAATTCAAATGTAATCATTATCTTAGTAAAAAAATTAATTAAAAGTTCTTACCGAAAACAATCCATTCACACTTCACAAATTATCTACAAATGTTTTAATGTTACTTTAAAAAATTTATGAGTATTTTTTAAACATAGTACTAATCGAAAAATATTTTTGAAGATGTATAAAAAAGTTTTAAGATATTTTTGACAAATTAATTGTATTTTTTAACCATTTTGAAAATTAAAATGTTATCTTTTTTTAACCATTTAAAAAATTAAGAATATCTTTAGAGGTTTTTTTTTTTTTTTTTTTTTTTTTTTTTTTTTTTTTTTTTTTTTTTTTAAGTTTAATT
>NW_019268564.1:187670-197670 GCF_002738365.1 Cucurbita moschata
TTTTTTTTTTTTTTTTTTTTTTTTTTTTTTTTCTTTTTTTTTTTTTTATTACAAAATTCTGGGGTACAATCTCGTATTTTTTTATCGAAATATTTTTTGGGTATGCAAACCAAAGACAATGATGCCCTTAGGTTACAGAATAAATGAAGTTTTCCGGAAAAAAAGAAACACACGGCCACAAACAATAATACAATAGAGAAAATCAAAGACGAGGCAAAGATAAACATAGGGGGAAGCATGGAAGGAACCAAGTCACCCAACAAAAGAAAGAAGTGCCAAGTTCCCTCGTTAGCCTATGGCATGCGCCCAATGTCACGGTCATGCTTGTCCAAAACGTGTTGCATGTAGCCGTGTGTCAAATCTCACGGTCATACTTGTGAGGTCCCACATTGGTGGAAGAGAGAAACAAAACATTTCTTATATGGGTGTGGAAACCTCTTCTAGTAGACGCATTTTAAAACCATGAGACTAACGAGCTAAAACGAACAGTATCTACTTTTAAAACCATGAGACTAACCATGAGACTAACGAGCTAAAACGGACAAATTGATTGGGTCAATTCACAATACAACCCAACCTTCTATCTTCGAGTAAAATTATCGAATTATTTTTTAATTATTTAAAAAATAATAGTAATAACTAAAATGTCATATAATTGAACTATCAAATATTTACGAGTCATAATGCATCACGAACATTAGTTACAAACGTCAAACATACTAATCTTAAAAGTAAGGTATAATAGGGTTGAGTTGGATTGTACCTCAATTTCCGTGTTGGTCGCATTTATCAGACAAAAAAGATATCAAGGAGTTTTCGAACTTCTTAAATTGGACTTTAAAAAAATGCCAAATTCACTAAAATTAAAAACACTACCTCGTACAATTTAAATTTTTGTCACTTAAATTGTCGTCCTATGAATAAATAGAAAATGGAGAAAATTAAATTAAATTAATAATATTTTTTATTGTGATATTTATTTACTTCATACCCTTTTTAAATATACATGTACTTAACCGTCACAGTCCTACGCGCTTTCTTTTTCTTCAAATAATTATTAAAAAAATGAAAAAATGAAAAAAAATAAAATAAAATAAAAACCCTTTTAAATTTATAGCATCACATAAAAAATAAAAATAAAATGAAACTATGAAGTTAATATTAATTTTTCTGTAAAAAAAAATAAAAAATAACTATCCAAAACTTTAATTACGTATGAATTAATTTATAGGATTCTAATTTAATACATAATAGATCACTCGCTTAATAATTAAAGTCATAATCCAAAATTTAGAGTTATATTATACATAAAAAATAAATAAATTTAATATATAATAGAACCACCAATTAATTAATTAATTAATTAATATATATCGAGTTTAAGCCTCATAGATAATTATTTAATTATTAATTTTTTGATGCATTATTTTTGTAATTTAGCTTTCATCCCAATAAATTATATATATATATTTATTTATTTATTAAGGAGATTTAGTATTAAATTATAGTTTATGGTATATATTATATTTGATATTATTTTATTATAAGGCAAATATCTAGATATTTGCATCTTAAGTATCTTTCCATATTCTTGTAATTTATTTGATTATAAATAGATAATTTTCGCACCATTTAGATATGGTGGATTATGCCAACATTCTCATGATATCATAACGTTTAGCAACCCCGATACTTTCTTTTCAATGGCTTCTATGACGCAGGAGGGGTAGTCACCATGGTTGCCACATGCAGAGCCGATTGATTACTCTTCGGCTCCACCTTTTTGACCTTCAAATCACCCATTGTCATAGTACATACAACCTCACCCTTTTATTTCGACTCCATTTAGCTAACAACTTAAAATATCTACCAGCTTCCCGGGCCTCGGATTCCGAATTATACATACATACGTCTAATATTATTATTATTATTATTATTATTTTGCAATGCCATTGGAACCACGCCACATTAATTGCAAATTGGAAAAGTAAATAAATAATGGAGGAGATGAGAGGCAAAGTTTGGAATAAATTTTGTAAAAGAAATCCCAAGTTTCTCGTGATTCCCTTTCCTTCTTCTCCCAAATTCACCGCCCCCTTCTAACAAATTTGAACTCTCAAACCTTTTGTTATTTTCACTATTCATTTCCCTTTTTCTTCCTCCAACTCTCGAGTCAACAAAGTTAGCTATCGATTACGACGTATTACAATCATACTATATAAACTTCTAGAATCATCTTCGAGAACCTCTTAAATTGGCTACACGTTTAGTATACCATAGCCGTCAATTTAGACTGTGCCTAGAAATGCTCGGAGCATTATCTCGAAATGAGGTTTGCTCTAAGTTATTTAGACTGTGTCTAGAAGTGCTCAGAGCATTATCTCGAAATGGGGTTTGCTCAAAGCTATCGTGTATAAGATGACATAAAACTAGTTTGTAAAACGCTTTTAGAGTAATTGTTATAAAAAAAAATATATACTTTATGAGTGTTCATATGGCTCGATAACCCGATCAGTCCATACTACCTAACCTGACCCACAAAGATTTGGTTAGGTTATTTTTTTTAGTTGGGCTGGGTTGAATTTTTGAAAAATACAAAGTTCAAATTCTCGGGTTGAAATTTTAAAATAAGAGTAACAATCCAACCAAATCCTACGGTACTTTTAAAATTATTATAAAAATTAATAATATTTGACGTTTGTTATCATGTTAGTGATGTGTTCATGAGATATAAATGCTTCACATGTGAGATTGTGAATAAATATAATTTTTTTAAGAATAATTATATAAGGGATTTATTAATTTATTAAATTGTAAGTTTAAAAAAAAATAAATAAAAATATTATTTAGGTTATATTTAATTAAAATATTAATATACATTTTAGAAATAGAAACACGGAAAAAATAATACTTTTATTTTACATATTTATGAAAATTTTAGAACAAGAAAAACAATAATTGATATTTAAGTAAAATATTAATAAATAAATAAAAAATGATTCTCCATCACATGTTAGGAGGGAGAGTGTGGATAATGTGTATAATGCAGCCACGTGGCGAACACGAGACATGCATTCGATCTGTGAAACCCAAAACCTGGCGGTTCCAAGCTGTGTAACGCTGGCTGGATAATCCTCTCCATGTGCTGCAAAACGACTGCGTTTGCCCCACTCCTACACGTCCATCCCTACCCTACCTTCTCCCTTTTGGGCCGGCCCAGCCCAGCCCAGCCCAATTCTCTCAAAATCCAATCCACGTCAAATCAATTACAATCCCACATGGCTTTTAGTTTTTTTTTCTCTTTAAATATTTAATCGGTATATATATATATATATATATATATATATATAATTTTAAAATAAACATATGTCAAATGAAATACTTGTAATGTCATAATTGATTTAACTATAATCAAATAAACTTCTCTATGTGGTAGGTCGAATACTACATCTTCAGACAGCAAAGACCCAATATCGAGGTGTCAAGCTTTTCCGTCGATATGAGCTCCTGGGGAAGATTAGCATGTTATCTCTAGAGTAGCTTTTAAACGTTAAGCGACAACCCTTCCACTCGACACTGTTGGATCACAAGGCCAACTTCCGTACCTGCTCGATGGGTGGGTCTTGTAGTCAAGCTCCCTTCTGACTTTCCACTTGAGGGTCAATCTCTGTCTGGTCCGAGAAAACCTTTACATGCCTCCGTTACCTTTTGGGAGACCTACGTCCTATAGAAACTGTCTATCTAAGACTGTCCATTAAAGAATGTTATCGTAATTTTCAAAAGTTGAAAGGTTTTATCGAAATTTTTGAAAGTTTACGGATATTTTTAAAATAAACGCAAATTTAAGAATATATATATATATATAAAACAAACCTAGAAAGATTAAATTAAAAGTCGTGAATCTTTTGACTATTTAGTTCATAAAGTTTTTAAATCATTCCCTCGTTTATATAAAATATTGCTTAAATTCAAATTTTCATCAGCACATTTATTTTATTTTTTCAAAAATAAACATTGCAATTTATTTTAATAAATACATTTATTCACTGTTGTAACGTTGAAAAGTCAACATTCGTTTTTTTCTTTCGGATTTACTCCATATAACGTTTTAGTTAAATTTCTACCTCATCGACCATTTTCAAACATTTATATAATGTAATGTTACCATTTGTAAAAGAATAATTGGAAGTTTTTTTTTTTTAATAATTAACTATATATATATATATATATATATATATATAATTTATCTATTCCTTCCATGATACTGTAAATATTTACTTAAGAGGGTAAATTTTATAAATCTTGTTAGATGAACATGACCCTCCACAATGGTATGATATTGTCGACTTTGAGTATAAGCATTCGTGGTTTTACTTTGGGCTTCCCATAAGGTCTCTTTTTTTTTTTATTAGAAACTAATGAACATTCCCTAAATTAGTCGAGGTGAGACTTTCATCATCCAACACCTCCCATCAAATAAAGTACGACGCCTCCCCTTAATCGAGGCTCGACTCCTTTTTCTTTTGGAGTCTTAGTCATTTTTTATTATACGTTCGAGGAGGCTGACTCATTTTCTTTTGGAGTCCTTTGTTCGACATTGGAAGATTTACCAATCTATTGACACGACTAAGTTTAGAGCATGACTCTGATACCATGTTAGACGAACACGACTCTCTACAGTAGTATGATATTTTCTACTGAGTATAAGCTCTCATGACTTTGTTTTACTTCCCAAAAATCCTACCAACGGAGAGAGTATTCTTTAATTATAAATCCATCGTCATCTTTTACGTTCTTGTATTGGAACTTTCATCATGGAAGGAAGTTTTCAACTAGACATTATTACATAAAGTAGAATATTATTAGGATAAAGTAGAATATAGAGTTTTGACTCAATTATGGTAAAATTTTCAAAATTAATTGATATAATGGTGAGGGGAGGGCCGAAAAGTTACTTTTACCACAGCGAATTTTACCGTTAGTTTTATTTTTACTGTGTTGACTGTGAGTTTGGGCAGAAGCGTAAGCTTAAAAATGTTTGTCTCTTTTGTATACAACAGAGAAACGTGAAGTTTTCAATTGTTTTGTACGAAACGGATCATGTGAAAAGAAAAGAAAAGCAAAACAATCATCAAATTGAAAAACTCTCATCCTGTAATAGCGCTTTGCCCACTCCCCCAGCGGCCCATCTCCGATCAGATCTGTTCCCTTATTCTCTAGATCTGCCCACCAGCGCCCCACCGGAACAACGACACAGGAGCCCTTGATTCGTTTTTATCCAAATTTACGTTGCATTATGCAGAATTCTTGCTCCCCGATGTTCTATCATGAGCATTTTCAGTGAGGAAATCGGTGACATAGATAGGGTTTTTCGGTTGATTTTTCTGCAATGGGATCGGCTCAGTCCGGGCAAGTAGCGGAGGAACGGGAGGAGGAGGACGATGATGGTGATGATAATGTCGAGCCGGCTAGCGGCGAGTTGGAGAACTATTTGGTGAAGAAGGTTCTGGAGCAGGAGCCAGAGATGCTACCATGTCACGCATTGGCGTCGCCCTTGTCTCCTCAGCTGTCGTCCCTTGGTACGCCTCGATTGGGGCCGGTGATCAAGGTTTGGGATCCGTATAATGTTCTAGCGCCGCCGCCACAGCTTCCTCCGCCCCCGGTGTTCACACGGAGCTTCTCGTCGAGTTCGATTGACGACGATCGAGTGGTCATGGAGGTTTTTCTGATCAGCCATGGGGAGTACGAGTTGAATTTGAGATCGGACTTGGTCGGCGGACGGTGCCCTGAAGCGGCTTTGACGCCGAAAGGTAAGCGGCAGGCAAGAGCGTTGGCTGTGTTCTTGAAATCTCAGGGGGTTCGTTTCAATGCCGTGTTTTCGTCTCCCTTGGATCGGGCCCGATCGATGGCCGCTTCAGTCTGTCAGGTAGTGATTCCATCGCGTTATGCTCACAAACTGTTTGTTAAAAGTCCTCTGAGACATCCAATTCTGTTTTAACTTAGGATTGAATCGATTCAACTTCGTTTGTTCATCTCTTGTTCATCTCTTGTTCATCTTTGAATTAGATGGATAACTTTGAAGCCAATTTAGAATCCATGAAGTTTATAGAACAAACAAGTATTGAATGCTACTGATCTTAGCCATATTATTTCAACTATGATGATAATCAGATGATGTTCTTTGTTGAATTCTTGAGGGGTATGGATGATTTGTTCTGTTGAAGTTGGATTACAATGGTTGAAAATTTGATTGAAACGGGTCGATGGCGTCGATGATTCATCGGTTAATGCCAGCGTTTGATCCTTTTTTCTGCATTGTTCTTCAATTTTGTAAACCATCTATGAAATGAACTTGCAGGAAATGAATTTTTCAGAAGAACAAATACAAAAAGCAGATGCCCTTACAGAGATGAGTCATGGACACTGGGAACATTGCCTCCGGTCCGATATATATAAGCCTGAAACATTGAGCTTCATTGATAGAATTCAACCCGACTTCGCTGCACCAGCTGGAGAATCGTTAAGGCAGGTCGAGTTCCGTATGGTTCATTTTCTGAACGCGACCATCTTGGAGCTTCCTGAAAAGCTGAGATCAGACGTTGCAATCCGTCCCAATGAGACGCTTCAAATGTCGCACGAACTAACCAATTCAATTCACGATCGAGATGCACATTCTCTCCAATCATCCCCACATTGGGACTTGCCTCACAGGCAGCGACATGGGATCGCGAGGAAGAAGTCAGGCAAGAGCAGGCTACAAACCGTGACTACCACCGAAGAACACGAAGCTGAAGACGAGATCTCCCCTCGGGACGCCCCTCTAAATATCAGAAACTCGTCATCATGTACGACGTGTATCGGCATCTTCACTCATTCAATTCCAATTAAATGTCTCCTCACAGGCCTCCTAGAATGCAGCTTGGCAATGCTGCACAAGTTTTGCATAGATGATTCATCTGTGACTGTTTTACAACATTCACTAAAGTCGGGCTGGCAGATAAAAACGATGAACGATACCGCACACCTCAGGCTTCTCTAGCGTTCGATTCAATCGATCGATCGCTGTAGGATGATCTGTTCTTACATATTGACCAAATCTTCCATTTATATAATTCTTGGAATGAACTTCTCTAGCAGGCAACATTCCTGCGTTCCTGTTGTAAAACCATTAGCATCCTCACACAGAATACTGTATCAAGTGATTCTTTTGATATCTACCATTTATCATTGATCTTATATGATTACACACGCTCGATGTTTTTGCAAATGCAGGTCAGTATCGGTCTCGGTATCGGTATCGGTGCTCGAGATTAATCACCTGGAGCTGAGCGATGGATTTGGATGGGAAATCTGCTTGGTTTTGTTCTTTTTATCACCTTAAAAGTACATTTCTGTTGTTTGTTCTTGTTCTTGGGTCTTAGATTCTTTACCATAAATCCCATGAATCTTTATGTATTAGCAGTTTCTTCTTCATTGGCTGCTAAAACATTTATTACAGTGTAAGCAATAGCTCATGTTGGTATTTTTTTTAGAATTTTTAAAAAATTAAGGATATTAATAAAGTTTTAATTTTTTTTTTTTTTGAAATAAAGTATAATAGTTTTTATCTATTTTTAAATTTAAAAAAATATATTTTTGAGGGTACTTTTTAAACAAATATTAAAAATTTCATAAAAAAATAACAGACACTAGACGTTAAAAAAAAATGGGGTACAAATTTAATTATGGACGCCTGTTTGCATTCCAACATTCCTTCTCCTTTCAAGATCTATTTAAGTGTTTATTGGTCGTGAATATTTGAATAGGACGAATTGCTCGTGGTTTGCTTTAGAATAAAATAATTAGAATGTCGGGTGAATTCACAATAATAGGCCCATGTTGACTTTCCTGTTGGATGAAAGTCCCACGTCGGCTAATTTAGAGAACGATCATGGGTTTATAATAAAATAATACTCTCTTCATTGGGATGAGACCTTGGGGAAGCCCAAAGCGGGGTTTATAATCAAATAATATTCTTTTCATTGGGATGAGACGCTTTGGGGAAGCCAGCAAAGCCATGAGAGCATATACTCAAAGTGGAAAGTATCATACCATTGTTGAGGGTTGTGTTTATATCATACCATTGTTAAGGGTTGTGTTTATATCATACTACTGTTGAGGGTTGTGTTTATCTAACAATTCCAACCTTCCTTCTCCTTCCACGGTCCATCTGAAAGAGAATTCAATATTCATTGGTCTCGTGAATAGGACGAACCAAGCCAAGCCAAGAAAGCTTCTTCTATAAATAATTATGAACATGTTGGATGAAAGTCCACATTGGTTAATTTAGAGAACCGATCATGAATTTATAATAAAAAATTATTATCTCCATTAATACGAGACCTAATTATGAACGTGTTGGATGAAAGTCTCATATAGATTAATTTAGAGAATAACATGAATTTATAATAAAAAAAATATTATCTCCACTCTAAAAACTCTGTTGGCGCCGATTTGGCTCGCAGTGGCGATTCCGTTGAAGCCCTTAGCGCCTTCTTCGCCATGCGAAAGCTTGCCCTCAGTCCTACTCTCTCCACATTCCCCTGCGCCATCAAGTCCTGTTCGGCTCTGTGCGATCTCGTCTCCGGCAGGCAGGCTCACCAGCAAGGTTTGTCTTCGGCTTTGAGACTGATCTTTTTGTGTCATCTGCTCTATCGGTATGTACTCGAAATGTGGCGAGTTGAAGGATGCACGAGAACTGTTCGACGAAATTCCCCTTCGAAATCTGGTCTCTTGGACGTCAATGATTACTAGGTAATGCTGTGTTTTATAGCTTATGTTGATAGATGAAGTAAATTTGAACTTCTATTCACAGTCTTAACACCATCGGATTTAAGACTCAAAGCTGATAAGTTACTGTAAATGTGCTATTTTATTCGAATTCCTTACAATTTTCTTCACTCGTAGAGTTTTAATTTAAGACTCTTATCATGTTTGTTGGAGGAGGAAACACAGATTGAAGATGGCAACAATGTTCCTCTCGACTCAGTCGTCATGGTTTCAGTTTTATCCGCTTGTTTTCAAGTGTCGGGTAAGGGGATCACGGATGGAATCCATGGCTTTGTGGTAAAGAAAGGCTTTGATGGGAGCGTTGGAGTTGGAAACACATTGATGGATGTGTATGCAAAATGTGGGCATCCTTTGGTTTCTAGGAAGGTGTTTGATTGTGAGGTCCCATGTCGGTTGGAAAGGGGAACGAAACATTTCTTATAAGGGTGTGGAAACCTCTCTCGAGTAGACGAGTTTTAAAACTGTGAGGCTGACGTCGATACGTAACGGACCAAAATGGACAATATCTGCTAGCGGTGGGCTTGAGCTGTTACTAATAGTATCAGATCCAGTCACTGGGCAGTGTGCTAGCGAGGAAGTTGGGCCTCAAGTGGGATGGATTGTAAGATCTCACGTCAGTTGGAGAGGGAAATAAAGCATTCCTTATAAGCGTGTAGAAACCTCTCTCTAGTAGACGTGTTTTAAAACCGTAAGGCTGATGACAATACGTAACGGGCCAAAACGGACAATATCTGCTAGTGGTGGGCTTGGGCTGTTACAAATGGTATCAGAACCAGACACTGGGCGGTGTGCCAACGAGGACGCTGGGCCCCAAGGGGGATGGATTGTAAGATCTCACATCGGTTGGAGAGGGGAACGAAGCATTTCTTTTAAGTGTGTGGAAACCTCTCTCTAGTAGACGGTTTGAGGCTGATGGCAATACGTAACGGGCCAAAACGGACAATATCTGCTAGCGGTGGGCTTGAGCTATTACAAATGGTATCAGATCCAGCCACACACTGGGCAGTGTGCCAACAAGGACGCTGCGCCCCAAGGGGGGTGGATTGTGAGATTTCTCATCGGTTGGAGAGGGGAACGAAGCATTCCTCATAAGAGTATAGAAACCTCTCCCTAGTAAACACGTTTTAAAACCGTGAGGCTGACAACGATATATAACGGGCCAAAAGAGACA
>NW_019268564.1:202670-225870 GCF_002738365.1 Cucurbita moschata
ATAAATATATATTTAATATTTTTCTTGCTTGATGGATCGGTGACTTCAATCGGATCGAATTGCTTGCTTGCTTGCTTGTTTGTTTCTAGTATGGATGCTTGATCGTGTCTGGATGATCAAAATATTTAGGCACCAGAATGATAGTAAGATAAATAAATAATTTATGAGGATGTTACAACGAGTGAATCCTGTATGAAATCTCTTAAATAACACATGTAAATAGGCAGACATACATAATGAAATGATGCTCTGTATTTGAAACTTACTATTCTGTCCTGCCGTTCGAGGGGATTTGCGCTCAACAGAGCTATGTTGAGATTTTAATCAGTAAGACAAAATTGGATTTATGTATTTTACTGTATCATTATTCAACACTGTAGCTCTTTCTTCTTTAAACAGAAATAAAGAGAGGAAGACTAATGAGATGGACGTGTCACTCTCTAACATTAGGTACAAAAAGAATATTTAAAAAATAAATAAAGAATAAACGTGTAGGAATGGAAGTCTCTGTAATAATTCAGACTCTCCTTTTTCCTTTTTCTAGAACGTCAACGTTTGACGATTCTTCATATTCTACACCGAACTGTTTGTTGCAGAAACTTGATCCTATAGTTTTAAGTCTTTTTAGAGTTTTGTATTCGATCTTTGCAAAATGTATACAGATATAGAAAATTACTCTGTCTTCTCTGGCATCCAAATAAATGTTAAATCACCACTTAATTTATTGAGTTTTGTTTAATTAGTATGTACTCTTGCATAACTATAACGATGAAGAATAAAGGCGGTTCTCTCTCAAATAAAACTAACAACAACAACAATAATAATAATAACCGTCAATTACTGTCTTATATTCATCTTGACATTTTTAGTTCTCAAAATATACTAGATTGTGCCGTGTTTTATCTTTGGTGGTTAATATCAGGTTGAGATATTTGTTAAAGGTCCACGATGTGTGTCCTTTTCTATTTTTTGAAATTCATGTTTTTGTTGTTCTTTATTATTATTGTTTTTTTTTTTTTTTTGTAATTTCAATAAAACAAAAAAAGACAACATACGATTGCTCTGAATGCAATCATGTAACTGAACTATTAGCTGATTAAGCTTGTTTGTACATACGCTAGCGTTGCTTCTGAACTGAAGTTAATCGTATGACATATTTGATGTTCTTGATCATTATAGGTTGAATACTACATGCACTTTGATGTTTTCTTTTGGATTCACTCACCTTATAATATGCTTCAAATTTTAATAGTTTTTGAAACTTTGCTTTTGTCAGTTGGCAAGATTGCCATTTAGTGATTGTCATCATTTTCAAATGCAATTGTTATCTTATTAACATTGATTTTTCCATTGTAGCAGCTGACGTGAGTAGGATATTTATTCTTTCCAACGAATAGTTAAAGTAAAGTATGCTCAAATGTTTGAATATCGTGGCTTGGTCATACTAATACTGTATTTCTACTGTTTTTAACTTACTTTTCATCATCAATCAATTTTTCTTTCCCTGTGATACACGACCTTTCCGTACGTATTCATTTCAGCCAATGCCAACAACATTCTTTTTGTTCAGATTGACCCTGTGAAATACAAGAGCATTTCATCAGGTTTTGGAGTTCTTTTAAAGGAGCAAGGAATCAGGGGCTTCTTCAGGGGTTGGGCGCCAACTTTTCTGGGTTACAGTGCTCAGGGTGCTTGCAAGTATGGTATCTATGAATTCTTTAAGAAATACTATTCCGACATAGCTGGTCCAGAGTATGCAGCAAAATACAAGACCTTGATCTATCTTGCTGGCTCTGCATCTGCTGAAGTGATTGCAGATGTTGCACTTTGCCCATTTGAAGCTGTTAAAGTTAGAGTTCAAACTCAGCCTGGTTTTGCTAGAGGTCTGTCTGATGGCCTTCCCAAATTCGTCAGATCTGAAGGTGCCCTTGGGTAAGTTCTCACTCTATCATCTTCTGCATTTCTTAGAAGTTCAATTTTTAGGATGATGAATGGATTCAACTAACCGATTAACTTATAAATTTTTCTCCACAAATCGTCTTATACCAATGGAGTTAGTATTCTTCACTTATAAATCTATGATCATTCTCTAAATTAGTCAACGTGGGACTCACTCCCAACCATCCTCAACAATCCTCCCCTCGAACAAAGTACACTATAAGCCTCACAATCTTTGTTCGATATTTAAGGATTTTATTGTCATGACTAAGTTTAGGGCATGATTCTGATACCATGTTAGAAATCACGGATCTCCACAATGATATGATATTATCCACTTTGAGCATAAGCTCACATGGCTTTGCTTTGGGCTTTTCCAAAAGGCTTCATACCAATGGAATTAGTATTTCTCAGTTATAAACTCATGATCATTCCCTAAATTAGTCAACGTAGAACTCACTCTCAATAATCCTCAACGGATGAAGTTTAATTTTACCATCTCGGTTTTATGTACTATCTAATTTGTGCGTGCAGGTTGTACAAGGGTATTGTTCCTCTATGGGGGCGTCAGATCCCATGTAAGTTTGTGTTTCCTTTGCAATTATATGACCATCTCCTTTTTTTTTTTTTTTTTTTTCTTTGCAACACTGCCAAGTAAGAAAACAATTACGTTTTTGCAGATACAATGATGAAATTTGCAACATTTGAGAATCTCGTGGAGCTCATCTACAAGCATGTCATTCCCAAGCCAAAGAACGAATGCAGCAGCGCCTTGCAGCTGGGCGTCAGCTTTGCTGGTGGATATATTGCGGGAGTTTCTTGTGCTATAGTTTCTCACCCTGCAGACAATCTGGTCTCTTTTCTCAACAATGCTAAAGGGGCTACCGTTGGTGACGTAAGTATTTTGGACCATCTAAACAGTTCAATAAACATTTTTCTTGAAAGACTAAATTATAACCCAATATCACTAAATTTTACATTTATTTCAAAAATACTTTTATTATTTCAAAATTCATAATATTTTAAAAATACTTTTATTATTTCAAAATTTATAATATTTCAAAAGTACTTTATTATTTCAAAATTTATAATATTTCAAAAAGTACTTTATTATTTCAAAATTTATAATATTTCAAAAAGTACTTTATTATTTCAAAATTTATAATATTTCAAAAGTACTTTATTATTTCAAAATTTATAATATTTCAAAAGTACTTTATTATTTCAAAATTTATAATATTTCAAAAGTACTAACTTTTAAAATAATAGAAATATCTTTTAAGCAAATGAAAATTTTATGGTATTTTTTGTAATTTATTCTTTCTAAAAACAGTTTTATTTTCGGATTGGTAAATAAAATGGCCTGTAAAAATTAATCTCATTTATCCTGAAAAAAAGAATCAAATAACGTCTTTCCATTGAATTTGTACTAAAAAGCCGAAAGCCAAATACCCAGTTTTCTGAAATCGTCGTGGTATTGGTGCAGGCTGTGAAGAAGCTTGGAGTATGGGGCCTCTTTACACGAGGGCTGCCTCTACGCATAGTCATGATTGGAACCCTCACTGGAGCTCAGTGGGTTATCTACGACGCATTCAAAGTTTTTGTCGGATTGTACGTTTCTTCACTATCCCTCATTTCCATAATTATTGTTTTTTATTATTATTTATTATTCACAACTGTCTTTTTTATTTTCAATAACTCATATTTGGTCTACTAATGGGTCCTCGTCTAATTTTCTTTTCAGGCCAACTACCGGTGGGGTTGCCCCTGCCCCCGCCGCCGCCATTGAACTTCCAAGTGCGTAGGGTGCTAGAGTGAATCATTAGCGCTGCCAACATTTGTTACTGTAGAAATGATAATAATAAAAATTATAAAATTAGAGGTGTATAGATTAATTAGGTGAGTCCTACTTCTATTTTTAGGAGATGATTTGGTTTTCTTAGGCAATCTCTAAGAATGTATTTCTAAATTTTCGTAAATGGCAAGTGTTGAAAGGGATACGATTAGAATGATTATTACTATGACTACTATTATGTTATACTGTTTATAATGCTACTATAGCCCTTCAAGGTAGTTTAGAAATAAAATAATAATAATACGTAATTGGATTAAATCACAAATGCACTTCAAAATGAAAAAAAACCTGTGAATCCAAGCAAAAGGAAATAACAGAATAAATGCAATTTCCGATATTAAATCTTTCAACTCAGGAAATAACAAATAAAAGGTACATTTATGAGATATGTCCCGATTTAAAATCAGTCAATAGGAAACAATCGTTGGACAAATAAATAATCAAACTCCAACACTGCCAAGAGTTATAAAATAAACAATAATAAAACAAAAACTAAATTCTAATATATTAGTTTGAAAAAAAAAATAGTCTAACACGAGATCAAAGATTATTATTACTATCAATCAGGAGATCAAAGATTCAATTCACCCACTCCGTAAAAGGAAAATATTTTTTAAAAAATTAAATAGATGAGTAACAGCACAAAACAGCAAGCATCGATGGAAACGTAATATAATACGCAAATATTAATCCATAGAGGTATTCCCCAGTCATATTTAATACGCACCTAGAAAAAAATATTAGAGGCTACTACAATTTATATATAACTTATATTATTATTCAACTCTAAAAAGACAATGAAAGAACAACATAAAAAAGACAATTGTTTTTTTTTTCCTTTTTTCCTTTTTTCTACTATTGACTAAAAAAGAAAAACAATATTGTTATAAGAGCAAAATAAACAATATTGTTATAAGAGCTTGTTATAAGAGCAAAATAGGTGCAAAAGTATATTTGAAGTCATTTATGTTAGTTTGAAAGAGTCATTTATGCAAATAAGAAAACAATATTGTTATAAGAGCAAAATAGGTGCAAATAATAAGACTCCTAAATTTACTTAGTAAACTTTTTTTCCTTTTTTTTCCTTTTTTTTACTGAGTAGATTTGAAGCTCCGACCTCAAGGATCAGAGGAGACATCAATTACCGTTGAGAGTTAGAGATTAAAAAAAAATGTAACTGAATTTCAATAACCCTGTTAAATGGGTGCAAAAGTAGGTAAATGTAAAAAAAAAATAGGCATAACAAAAACCATTACAAAAAGACTATTGTCAATAAAAGCAAAATAGGTGAACTATGCTTATTTCCATGGCTCAAATGTACAAAAAAAATAAAATAAAATAAAAAAGAAGAGTCAAACACTACATGAGAACTAAGTGTTTCCTATGTCCTTGTTTATTTCAACCAAACTAGATACTAAACAAACACAACTTCAACCTTCACAGAAGACTAGAAATCAAAACAAATAAAGAAGAAGCAGAGACTAACAAACACATCGGGAAAAAAAAGATGAGAATCTTGTAAATAAATGTAAGAGAATCAAATAGAAAATTGAATGTGCACAAACAAGTATATGTAACACCGCAAAGAACATAAAAGATAAGCTAAAAAGAGAATTACCGTGAAAAAGAAAAGGAGGATACACAGCGTAGTAAATATAGACCACTAATTTCAAAGCACTAGTTTATAAAATCAAGTGATTTTCGAACGCACTAAAACAGCTACTAGCTGCTATATTAGGATAATATTCAAATCCTTAAAAGAAAACAAGTATTGCCAGCTCTAAGAATGCAATGGAACTTTAAGCATGTTAAGTGATTCACTGCACAATTTCGAGACGTAAATCAAAATTGTTTCAGAGGTAAAGACGGTTGATAACATTCAAATTAGCCACAAAATACCGACTTTTGTGCAATTATGTTCAGACATCATAAATTATAGTAGATAGAATAATACATGACATAATGTTAAGTAAAATTATGCATACTGAAGTATGTATTTTACCTTTCATATAACAAAGCTAAAAAACAAAATAACAAGTGATTTGTTATCTTTCCATTTGAATCATTCTTCCTCAAGTATTTCTAATTCTAGTAGTTGCAAAATTGCAAAATTTTCAGCTTTACCTTCTAAAAACAGTATTTCCTTTAATATTATTCATCATGAAGGGTAAATTCCTCCTCACATTGAATATCTCCTTTATTGACAACTATACTCGTTATTCTTGAGTCTATCTTATAAAACATCGGTCGCTAAATCTCTCTATATTCCAATTCTTTTGAGCTTTAGTTAAGAGTCAACATTTTGTTGCTATGAAATGTTTTTTATGTGATTTGGGTGGAGAAAATACTACAATTACCTTCTCTGACTTTTTTTTTGCTTCTGATGGCACTATATGTCAAACATCTTATACAAATACTCCCGTACAAAATGGAGTTGCTGAAAGAAAGTACAGACATTTATTGTTGAAACTGATCGTTCTCTTTCATCATCTGCTTACATTCCTAGTAAATTCTGTGGAGAGGCAAGTTCTAATTGATGCTTATTTAATTAATAGAATTCCAACTCTTCTTCACTCAGACTCGTCGCCATTTTAAAATTTATATCGTCTTGCACCTTATTATTCTTCTTTGCATGTTATTTGGCTCCACTCGTTTTGCTCTTCTTCTTCATACAGAACGAGATAAACTCTCCTTTCAGTCCGTTAATTGTCTTTTTAGGTTATGGTATAGGTCAAAAGGTGATATCTTTGCTTTGATCCTGTAACTCAAAAATAATTTGTTTCTCCTCATGTTAAACTTGTTGAGCAGATCCCTATTTTCCAATTTCAACTAATTCTCATACTATGCTTCAACCTGGTCTCATTAAAATAGATCCTTTCTCTTCAGCTACTGATTTTCAATTACCTCTTCTTATTCACAAAATTCTAGTTCAGATTACCTCTTCTTCAGCTACTGATTTTCAATTACCTCTTCTTATAGTTCAGATTTTAATACCACCACCAGCATCCTCTTGAGAGTGTGGAGTGTGGATCCACCTCATTATCCTAAACGCTCTCGCAAGTCCATAAAGCTACCAAAATTTGTTTACTCACGTTATTCTTACTTTTTTGTTTCTGTTGTAACGTCTATTCATCATCTTCTTGAGCTTCTATCCTATCGTGAGGCATTTAGAGATCTTTTGTGGAAAAAGACTATGGCCGAGGAACTAAAGCATAAGATGCCTATGCAGAAACCAGGATCTATATAATACATGATTAGGCGGCTTTTCTATCGTCTGGTTTGCTAGATTTATAATTTTTTGTTTAAAAAAAAATGATCGAAGGAAAACATAATTCGTTCTCCAACCTCTCTCTGTTATTTATGATCACACAGACAACAAGAAACAGAACATACTTAAAGCACACGGTTCTATAATCCTCAGTTTACTAAAGAAATGAAATTCTGGCATTCCAAACAATAGCAACATACAAATTTACAATATGTTAATGATGCAACTCACAAAGATTTTTCTATTCCTAGAAAGTAACATTTTCCATTGCTGTTAGATCTAACTAAATCGTCGATCATAATGTAATGACAAATAGAAGCATCTATCAGTGAAGATCCAACAATATCGTCGATCATGAGTAATAACAAATGGAAGAATCTAGCAGGACTATTTCATGTAATTTCTTTCTATTGAAAAACATTAAAAAAATATATATATATATCACTGAGAAAAACTAGTGAACGTGCAACGGAAGACGAACTAATGGAATTGTATCAGTACCTTCGCAGGAAAACTAATACACAGGAGATATATTTACACAAACACAGGAAAAGAAAAGAAAATATCAAGATCAGAATAATCCTTCGCAACGTAACGAACTAAAAGCGTTACCAGGAGAATGAAAGAGAAGCTCTCGAATGGAACGGCCGTAGGGCAATCGGACGGCGTCGTCTTCTCCTTCTATTAGTTCCATCAGCATCAATGGAGTCGGTAAATGGATCGATATTCCGCCATTAACGATCGGTATATCGCTTGCAAATCCTTTCCCTCGCTCCGGAACTCCCGCTACAAAATGGCACTTCAAACTCCGAAATTTTCATTATTTCACTCCTTTTATACCCCAATTTTGCGTACTATCCCAGAATAGAAATTCTTATTAAATGGGCCGTATAGATACTCACTTTTGGCCCAGTAAAGTTATAAAGTGGGCCTACATCAAAATGGGCCCACCCATAACCTCTTAACAGCCTGTAAATGGCTAGATATTAATAAATCTCGAAAATAACTATTAAATTTTTTTAGATTTTTTTTTTTTAATTTTAAGAGTATTATTGAAACTATCAAATTTAGGTGAGTTTCTCGTTTCTAGTTTGATTTTTGATTTTTTTTTTTGTGTGTGTGCGCGTTTCTTAGCATAACCCACGAAATTCTTAGACCGTGTTGTAGAATACCCATAGCATTTGAACATTTGATCGGTTTTGGTGATTCCATCGAAGATGAACGGTTGAAGATTATTGGAAATGAGTCTCACGTTGGCTAATTAAAGAAGATGATAGTAAGAAATACATCTTCATTGGTAGAGTCGTGATTTCTAACATGAAACACCAAAGGGTTGAGTCGTTTTTAAGTAAGGTTGGGTGAGTAACGTTCGATATAACATCCTCAAAACTTAGTGGGTCATATCTCCGATGTTTTGATAAACTTAATTTCATTCAAACTATGAGTAATGATAGTGATAAGAAACGACCCAGACCCACCGCGAGCAGATATTGTCGTTCTTGATCTTTCTCTTTCGAGCTTCCCCTCAAGGCTTTAAAACGCGTCGGTTGGAGAAAGGTTTCCACCCCCTTATAAAGGGTGTTTTATTCTCCTCCCCAACCAATGTGGGACATCACAATCATGCTCTTGAATATATACACATTGAAATCTTGTAATCGAGCTTGAACTAAGTCCTCGATTACATGATGAATAACCTAAAAAAAATTAGTAAAGTAAATGTAAGGACTTAGATCTAAGAAATGCCATCGGTTTGCAACAAAAAAAAAAAAAAAAGTTGATAGTGGCACGACCATGTGTGTTTGAAAGTTATCATAGGTCGTCCTCTCGAGACTTTGAATTCTCGTGACTTAGCTTGCACTAAGTCTTTAACGATAATGACATCATGGATAAAATAGGAGAGTATGTGTAAGAACTTAGTTCGAGAAGATACCGTCCATAAAAAAAAAAGTAGTAACGATAGCGACCAGATGTTTTGGACATAACATAGAACATGCACTCGAATATGTATACATTGAAATCATGTAATCGAGCTTGAATTAAGTCCTCGATGTCATGATGAATAACCTAGAAACTTTAAGTAAAGAAAATGTAAGGACTTATATCTAAGAAAACGCCATTTGTTTGCAAAGAAATTATAGTTGATAGTGGCACGACCATGCGTGTTTGAGAGTTATCGTAGATCATGCTCTCGAGACTTTAAATTTTCGTGACTTAGTTTGCACTAGGTCTTTAACGATAATGACATCACGGATAAAACAGGAAAGTACGTGTAAGAACTTCGTCCAAGAAGATACTATCCATAAGAAACAGTAACGACAGTGACCAGATTTAGGGTTATAAGGGATCGAGCTTTCGGTACTCGAAAATATTATGATCTAGCTTGAACCAGGTCATCGATAACGTACTTCTTTAAATGAGTGTTTCGGGATGTGAATGATTGCGTAAATACAATGTATACTGTTCCATTTTCAACGTGTTATAAAGCTATATTGGATGAGAGAATAATGAGTAACTTGTAAAGGACAAGCACTCAATGCCAAGTGGCCATGTCGTTGGCTAGAGGTGTATGATAAATAGTTTTGTTGAATAGAAGCTATTACTAAATTATTAACAATCATATATAAAGTCTAAAAAAATAATTAAAATTAATTTTGAATAATAATAATAATAAATACATATTAAATTATTGTCTATCGGTAGCCTCTACAGTAGAGTATGTTAGGAATCAGAGATCTCCACAGTTAGGAATCACAAATCTCCATATTGTCCACTGTTAGGAATTACAAATCTCCATAATGGTATGATATTGTCCACTGTTAGGAATCACAGATCTCCACAATGGTATGATGTTGTCCACTGTTAGGAATCACAGATCTCCACAATGGTATGATATTGTCCACTGTTAGGAATCACATATCTTCACAATGGTATGATATTGTCCACTGTTAGGAATCACAGATCTCCACAATGGTATGATGTTGTCCACTGTTAGGAATCACAGATCTCCACAATGGTATGATATTGTCCACTGTTAGGAATCACAGATCTCCACAATGGTATGATGTTGTCCACTGTTAGGAATCACAGATCTCCACAATGGTATGATATTGTCCACTGTTAGGAATCACAGATCTCCACAATGGTATGATGTTGTCCACTGTTAGGAATCACAGATCTCCACAATGGTATGATATTGTCCACTGTTAGGAATCACAGATCTCCACAATGGTATGATGTTGTCCACTGTTAGGAATCACAGATCTCCACAATGGTATGATATTGTCCACTGTTAGGAATCACAGATCTCCACAATGGTATGATATTGTCCACTGTTAGGAATCACAGATCTCCACAATGGTATCATATTGTCCACTGTTAGGAGTCGCAGATCTCCACAATGGTATCATATTGTCCACTGTTAGGAATTACAAATCTTCACAATGGTATGATGTTGTCCACTGTTAAGAATCACAGATCTTCACAATGGTATGATATTGTCCACTGTTAGGAATCATAGATCTCTACAATGGTATGATGTTGTCCAATGTTAGGAATCACAGATCTCCACAATGGTATGATATTGTCCACTTTGGGCATAAGCTTTCATGGTTTTGCTCTAGAGTTCCCCAAAATGCCTCATATCAATGGAGATAATAGTATTCCTCATTTATAAACTCATGATCTTCCACTAAATTAATCAATGTGAGAAGCGGTGGTTTACAATGGTTCGAGATTGCTTATCTCTAACTCGTGAACTCGTGAACTTAGTTCGATCTATGATTTATCATTTACCAACGTTTACAAGATCCTACCATTAAGCAGCACC
Organism: Cucurbita moschata; assembly: GCF_002738365.1. Classification (NCBI taxonomy): domain Eukaryota; kingdom Viridiplantae; phylum Streptophyta; class Magnoliopsida; order Cucurbitales; family Cucurbitaceae; genus Cucurbita; species Cucurbita moschata. The sequence continues at coordinate 213,558 of NW_019268564.1, forward strand.
ATGTGATGATATAGGCTTAAAGTTAAGGGCAAGGTTCAAATGAAAAAAAAGTTTACGGTGGATATCTAGACATTTTGAGACGAGGAAGGGCGCAGCAAGTGACGAAATGCTTCAGGGAGATGAAAATAAGCTAGATCCGGAGATTCTCGACTAGGTTAACCTTTCAAACTGTTGGTGAATCTGTGGGTAGGCAAGAGACAACCTTCCTCGAATTTTAAATTCATTTGTGATTTCATGCTTTTATTCGGATGCAGTGTAACGGCTTGGATTTACCGCTAGCAGATATTGTCCTCTTTGGGCTTTCCCTTTCGGGCTTCCCCTCAAGACTTTAAAATGGGTCTGCTAGGGGAATGTTTCCGTTTTGTTCTCCTCCCCAACCAATGTGGGACATCACAATCCACCCCCCTTCGGGGCCCAGCAACCTCGCTGGCACTCGTTCCTTTCTCCAATTGACATGGGACCCCTCCAAATCCACCTCCCTTTGGGGCCAGCGTCTTTACTGGCACACCGCCTCGTATCTATCTCCCTTCGGGGAACAGCGAGAAGACTGGCACATCGTCTAGTGTCTGGCTCTAATATCATTTAGTACGGCCCAGATCCACCGCTAGCCGATATTATCCTCTTTGGGCTTCCCCTCAAGACTTTAAAATGTGTAAGAAAGGTTTCTGTTTTGTTCTCCTCCCCAACTAATGTGGGACATCAAAATCGATTTGGGTCGTTACATGCAGTCTCGGTTTATTTATGCACTCTTCATTTACTCGAACGTTGCATTAAATAATCAAATCCATAATTTTGGCATGTGGAGGGTTATTTATTTTGCTATTTTATTTAGTATACATAAATTATTAAAACCCATGTTTTTTTCATTAAAAATCCCTAATTATTATTTATTTAAACTTAATGAATCTTGCAATGATTTTAAATATTAAGATATTGCTAAATATGATTTGGTACGAGAAGATCCTACCAATATTAAAGATTTTTAAATAATATATATATATATATATATATATATATATATGAGAAGATCCTACCAATATTAAAGATTTTTAAATAATATATATATATATATATATATATATATATATATTTTTAAATAATTCCAAAAAAAAAGAAAGAGAGTAAAATTACCAATTTAGCCCAAGTGTCAATTTAATCATCAGACTTAGTTTTAATTAATTCTATAGAGTAAAATTACCAATTTAGCCCAAGTGTCAATTTAATCATCAGACTTAGTTTTAATTAATTCTATAATTTTAAAGTTTTCAATATTATTAAAAAAAAAAATTGGCCAATTTGTCCGAAAATTCTCTATTTTCTTAATAAATTGAAAATGGCTAAATTATTGGGAAAAAAAAATAAAACTCTGAATCTTTCAAATTTATTTTTAAAATTTTTGTAATAATAAAAAAAAGAGCAATAATAAAAAAAAAAGTTGAATTTTTTTTTAAGAAAATACTTTTATTCTTTAAAATATTTATATCCCAAGCTTGCATACATATTTCAAAGCTACGTTTGAAGTAGAAATTCATTAAACGTTTAGACTCGTTTTAATGACCTAAAATAATGTACATACAACTATGCATATTGTCTATCAAGTGAAAGTCAAAATAACGACATTTAGACAAGAAAACTTTTTGTCCAACATTTTAATGGTTTTTTTTTTAAGTTTCAAATTTAGTTTAAAAATATTTATGAAAAGTCAAATTAGGGGCGTATACGATACTTGGACTTCGGTAGGTAGATGTTTTTCTCGGCATCTATCTTTTAAGTCACTAATTACGTATACATAAGTCGTTGTCCACTTATTTTTCTAGAAAAATAAATTCTTAATTACTGCATCATCGAGATTAAATCTCAATTCTAATTCTTAATTACTCGTCGTTACGTCATTACCAATGACTAGCAAATCTAGAAATCGATCACTGATCTACTTTAAGGGTGTCTAAACGACAGACCTCAATAGAAAATCGAGTAAAAAATATTATGAATTTTTTAAAAATATAATTTTTGAATAAGGGGCAAAATTGGATTTTTTTTTTTTTTTTTTTTAATATAATAGAGCATGAAAATTTAAAATCATAAAAGCCAAAATGTGTTAAGAATAAATTAGTAATTTAAATGTTAACCCATAAATAATATTTATATTATATTAACAAAGCACCTAATTGGTTGGATTGTTTTCTCCACGTCAGGGATTTTATTGTAAATTACTATTTTAAATAAAATTATATTTTATTTAGTGGGAGGTGGTACGTCGCCTAATACCTGACAAATTTTGCCAGACTATAGCCACTTCCCCCACTCTCTAATTTAATATTTATTTAATTTTTTAATCATTTTTTAAATTATTTATTTTTCTCCTTTTTGCCCTCACATGACAATACAATTTTTAATTATAATTAAATGAGAATGGACCGAGTCCAACCTTTTTCTCTTCTTAAGACTTTTTGTTTATTAACCAATCAAAATCCTCCATTTAATTAATTAATATAATAATTATTAATTATGTCTAATAATCAAATTTCCATTACATAATACTTAAAAAAAACGTGTTTTCCATTTTTTTAAAAATAATCAAAATTCTCCATTTTCAAAAACTAAAATATTATATATAAATATATACCTCTCAAAATTTAAAGCTTTCCCATTCGGGGGAAATTGTCCTCTTTGTGTTTTCCCTCTCTCATGGCTTTAAAATGCATGAGAGAAAGGTTTCCACACCCTTATAAATAGTGATTTGTTATCCACCCAACCAATGTGAGACATCACAATCCCCACCCCCTTTGGGCCGGCGTCTTCGCTGACACTCTTTCCTTCCCCCAACCAACGTGGGACATCACAATAGTACATGAATATTCACTAATTGTCTATCGATTACGTCTTTCGACCTAATCTTAAGCTCTAACTCCTCCATAGACGAACCTTGGGGAGGAACCCTTAAATTCTTAGGACATTGTGTTCTCGCTAATATTCGTGTTACTCAAACCGACATTCTCGTTTCCAATTCGTCCACTACTATTCGAGTGGGTGTTTCTCTCTAAAGGAGATGCTCTCCTACCGATGCATTTTTAGATCCCGCAACTTCGACAAATAACTTAGCTCCAGTCTCGTTTATCTAATCATAAGACAAATAAAAATTTAATATATATATATATAAAAGAGGTGGGCAGGGCGAAGTGAGGAATTAGACGAAGACGGGTAATACAATCTCGTCCTCAATATCATTTATCTAACTAGAAGAAATTTTTTGCCACTCCCGCCCTCATTTTCCGTTTGAACGGGAATTTTTCACTTTGTTCGGGACGAGTTCTTATAAGATCTCAGCCCCACGAGTAAATAGATATCTCTAAATTACTCACGAGCTTCATTTAAAATGGTATGGGTCCACCAATGTCATAAACCATTTATAAATTAATATATATATATATATATATATATAATGAAGACAAAAGGGAGCAATAATAAAAATTTTCCCCATTCATATCCCACCACCTCCCCCTTTCTTTTCAATTATTTAATCTCATTCTAGTTGTAGTTGGTAATTTCACAACCAATAAAAGAGTGACAAAATTATTATTATTTAATTCAATAGGTAAAATATTATTTATCATTTTAATAATTAATAATAATTGTTGACCTAAAAAATAATTAAAATATAAAGTTATATTCTCAGACCGTTTATTTATAAAGTATTTATAATTGATCCAACGAAAATGAAAGTACATCTTGTTGAAAAAAGTAGCGACTTTTAATTCTTTTAAGTTTTTCATAGTCATCCTATCTATAGGATCGCTCTGATTTAGATATAACATTGATTCATTCATATACTCCTATTTTGCTCGGATGCCACATAATCTCCGATCTCTTAATTTATGATATTACATTTTAACCCTTTAATTTTAAAAAATAATATGACTAAAGAAATAAAGGAAATTTAGAGCATAGTATATAAAATAATAATTGATTATAATTTGTAATGTTAATTATTTATGTACTAGAAATTAAAATGTGGAGCGGTTTGGGGGAAATAACTGCCGTCAATATTTGACTAACGGAGTTCCAAAGGCATTTGATTAGGTAGGTTCGGTTTTAGGGTTTGAAATTAAAATAATAATAAAATAATGGATTTTGGCCACGTTTGTGCCGTATAAAACAAAGCAACCGCCAAACGGCTCTCACATGATGGACTCCAAACCAAAACCCTAAACATTTATGGATAAAAGGCTAAATTATAAAATAAATAAAATAAAATATTTGCTAAATTTGTCCGGGTGGAATTGGGTAGTAAACTCTATTTGAATTGTTCGGTTACTGTGTGAGATCTCATCAGTTGAAGAGAAGAACAAAGCATTCCTTAAAAGAATGTAAAAATCTCTTCGGTTACTGTGTGAGATCTCATCAGTTGAAGAGAAGAACAAAGCATTCCTTAAAAGAATGTAAAAATCTCTCCATAGCAGACACACTAAGGTTATTATACGGGACTAAACCATCCCCAAATTACTAGAAAATTTATGAAAAAGAAAATCCTTAAAAGAATGTAAAAATCTCTCCACAGCAGACACACTAAGGCTATTATACGGAAATTTATGAAAAAGAAAATCTAGAAGCACCACCTGACGACTGATTTGGATAAGATGAGAGAACCGAGTGATGCAACCAATAAAGTGAGACTATTACAGGTACACCGCACTAAATCATCATCGTCTTTTTGTTATTCATAGATTTTGTCCGAATCATTTTTTAAAAATCATCATTTTAGTTAATGGAAAAAGAAAATTAAAATATGATATGATTAATGATTTTTTTTTCAATTTCTTTTTAATTATGGTTTTAATCTTATATGATTATCTAATAAATTCAACCTGTGACATCACAAAAGTGATTAACAAAAGTGATTAATAGAGTTGGTTAAATATATCGTTAATTAGGATAATCTAATTAATTTTGTATAATTTAATTAAGACATGAAATGTTTTGTAATTTGCTGATAATTAATCAAATTATCGATATATTATTAAATTAAACAACATAATTTTAGTAACAAAAATTAATAATTTAAGAATTAATTTGAAATTTATGAGAGGTTCTAAAATAATTTAGTAAATATTGTGTTTTTATGTTGACTTTAATGTATTTAATATATATTATGATTTTTTTAAAATATAAATTATTAAACGTTTTTTAAAATATAAGTTATTTGATAAAATTTCACAATAATAAATAAAATAAGATAATGTTTGATAAATTTTAATTTTAAAAGGCAGAAAACTAATTATGGTTTTTGATAAATTAATAACAATGCTAAAGTTTATTTTTAAATATATTACTATATTTTTTAAATTTTTAAAATTTAATTAATGAATTTTTAAAAGTATTTTTAAGATTTTTTTTTTTAAATTTAAAAATATTATTGAAACTTTAAAGAATTAAAAAATATTTTTATAATAAATTATAAAATTTGGAGTATTTTTATTAATTTAGTCAGAAATTAATAAATAATTTATTTTACCCAATTAAATAAATTCACCGATAATTAGACTATTAATCGGTTCTAACACAGTGGATCGTTGGACCCACGTGGACCTGTATTTGTCCAGCACATCAGGCTCATGTAAAAACGGCCGTAGCGTATCACACCCTTATCAAGTTATCAGTGGCAAACTCCGTAATTTACCGGAAAACCAGTGTCATTTGTCTGACACTCATTTAAAAAGCTTTTGCAGGGATATGGTCGTACATTACAGATAAAGATAGAGAGAGAAAAATTAAAAATTAAAAATTAAAATAAATAAATAATTTTTTTTTTCTCACTGGACAAGAGCCAGTGTGGGGCCTATCTCTCTTCGAAACAAGAGATAAGGACACATGCATGTTCACCCATGGTAAACTTCCTCCGGTTAAAAACTAACCATGGTTAGCTTTCTCAAGCTCTTCCTCTCTGTTGCATCGCCACCTAGTTCGTTTTTGAGTGGGAGAGACGACGCTGTTCTTCTCTGTTCTACTCTCTGTCTCTTTCAGCTTCATCATTAGGATCGAATCCTGAGTTTTGTTTCTGTACATATTTGTTTCTGTTCTTCTTCCACGGATCTAAATCGTTTTAATTTTGGAGCTTGGTTTGTTTTCTTCTCATCATCGTCGTCTTCGTTTTAATCTGCGGGATTCAATCGCCTTGTTCTTCTCCTTCACCTCCATTTTCGAAATCTGCGGCGATTTTTTGTTCGTTTTCTGGTTTTGTTATTTGGATATTTGACTTTCTTTGCCTCAATCTCTCTCCCTCTCTCTCTGCAATTTCAGATCTACGTTTTTTGAACTGGTCGAGATGCAAGATTCGTGGTTTTTTGAACTTGGATCGGTTGAATTCGCCGCGGATTTCGTATTTCATTAGAGAATCCGTTGGAGATCTGCTTGAAATCCTGCGAGTTTGTTTAGTTTCTTTCTTCATTCAGGGCTTTACGAACTTCTTTTTTTTTCTTGGGATGTAATAGTGCTGGATAAAGAGAGTTATTATTTTCTCGTTTTCTTTTCAGAGGTTACACCTTTTATTATTTTTTTAAAGTTCGTTCTTCTTAATTCTCTTTTTCCTTTCCCTGGGGAAAGTTGCGTCCATTTTTAATTTCAATTGTTTTTCCTGGAAAGTTTTTGGGGGAATTTTCTGTTTGGATGCTGAGAAACGATGAATTATTTTCCCGACGAGGTTTTAGAACATGTTTTCGACTACGTTACGTCTCACCAGGACCGGAACGCGGTTTCGCTGGTTTGCAAATTGTGGTATAGAGTAGAGAGATTTAGCAGAGCGAAAGTTTTCGTCGGAAATTGCTATGCGATCTCGCCGGAGAGGGTAATCGCAAGATTTCCCGGCGTTAAATCCCTAACTATAAAGGGGAAGCCCCATTTTGCCGATTTCAATTTGGTTCCTCATGATTGGGGTGGCGATGTTCACCCTTGGGTCCAAGCCTTCGCTAAGCGCCGGATTGCCTTAGAGGAGCTCCGTTTGAAACGGATGGTCGTCACTGACGACAGTCTCGAGCTTCTTTCTCGATCCTTCCCTAATTTCAAGGCACTGTTGCTCTTCAGCTGTGAGGGATTCACCACCAATGGCCTTGCTGCCATTGCTTCCAATTGCAGGTATCAAACAAATCCCCCCCGAACTTTGTTTATGAGGCTGTGATTAGAAAGATTATGTTCTTGTTTGTTCTTGTTGTTGCTCTATATTGGTTTTTGAAACTCTTGCTCTTTCTGTTGTGTTGTTATCATTGACTTATAGGTTGTTCTTTAGGCGTTTTGTTTAGCTGCTATGAAGATTGATTATTGTAATTGAGATTTGTTGGATTTTCTGGTGATGATTGTATGGTTTCATGACGGTTTTGTTTCGTGTTCGTTGTTTTTTGTTCGGTTTAGATTTCTGAGGGAGCTCGACCTGCAAGAGAATGAAATCGAGGACCATAGTAATTACTGGCTTAGCTGCTTTCCGGAGAACTGCACATCACTTATCTCCCTGAATTTTGCTTGCCTCAGAGGAGAAGTAAATCTTGGAGCTCTTGAGAGGCTTGTGGCGAGATCTCCTAACCTCATTAGTTTGAGGCTGAACCGTGCGGTGCCTCTCGAAACCTTGCAAAATTTATTGTTACGTGCTCCTCAACTTATAGACTTGGGCACGGGGTCGTTCATTCATGATCGAGATTCCGAGATATATGACAGTCTCAAGGATACCATTTTGAAATGCCAATCACTCAGGAGTTTGTCTGGTTTTTTAGATGTTTCTCCTCGCTGCCTGACCTGCATTTACCCCATCTGCTCGAATTTGACGTCGTTGAACCTTAGCTATGCGCCCGGGCTTCAGAGCGGTGAGCTTATAAAGGTCATTGAGTATTGCGAGAACCTTCAACGCTTGTGGGTACAATCTTCCAACCTTACCACTGCAATATAAACCTCTATATGTTTATGATTTTGAATGACAAGAAATGTTCTTGGGCGATGTCAACAGATTCTGGATGGTATTGGGGACAAAGGACTGGAAGTTGTTGCTTCAACTTGTAAAGATTTGCAGGAATTGAGGGTTTTCCCGTCCGATCTCTCCGGGGTTGGTGATGTCGCTGTCACAGAAGAAGGATTGGTTGCTATAACGACAGGTTGCCCGAAACTTCATTCGATATTATACTTCTGCCATCAGATGACAAATGCTGCTCTTGTAACTGTAGCAAAGAACAATCCGAACTTCATACGCTTCAGGCTGTGCATCCTCGACCCCACTAAACCAGACCCTGTAACTGGGAATGCACTCGATGAAGGTTTTGGGGCAATTGTCCAAGCGTGCAAAGGTCTGCGACGTTTATCTCTCTCGGGCCTTCTTACAGATCAGGTCTTCCATTACATAGGGGAATATGCAACGCAACTCGAAATGCTTTCTTTAGCATTTGCTGGAGACAGCGACAAGGGAATGATTCACATAATGAACGGTTGCAAGAAACTTCGCAAGCTCGAGATCATGGACAGCCCGTTCGGGGACATGGCACTTCTGCAGGACGTTGGGAAGTATGAAACAATGCGATCCCTTTGGATGTCGTCCTGCAAGATTACTCTTGGTGGCTGCAAGACGCTAGCGAAGAAGATGCCGAGACTGAACGTGGAGATCATCCATGAGATTGATCAGACGGAATTCTACCGGGGCGACGAGCAGAAGGTAGGGAAAATGTATCTGTACCGATCGTTAGTCGGGGCGAGGAAAGATGCACCCAAGTTTGTGTGGACAGTGTAGGTTTTGAAGGCTTCTGAATGACTTTGGTACTTTTTTTTGTTCCTTCTTTAGGGCTCTACTGACTAGTGGGATTTTTATTTTAGGTAAATGAGTTTTAGTTCGTATTTATGTTATTGTAATTATTGGGAGTTTTTTCTTTTCAATTTTTAGTCTGCATTTGATGTTATAGACAGGTTTGGCAATTCCAGTTTTTCTCAAAAAGGTTTCTTTACCTTCTCAATTTTATTTTAAGTATTATATATTTTTAACATTCCTCGACGAACGAATGCAATACATGGAAGGCTTATGGATGTGGTACAGCTTTACCAACTTTTCATACTAGGCGGCTATGGAGTCTTTCGTTCTCTGAGAGCGTGTGCACTTTGATGGCTTGCATCGCCTATGGCCAAGCGACAATGTTCGAGCCTCTAGCTCCGATTCAAGAAAATTTTAGAAAATAGGGCAGAGAGATTTTAAAAGAAAGTTTTGAAATCAAGATTTAAGAAAAAAGATTTTTGCTTTTTCTCCAAGTTATACCATATCAAAATCCAAGTAATACCATCTCTAATGTGAGATTTCAATTTGGACCAATTCTTCGAGGATCTCCCATAGGGCTATCGTTTCTCCTAAATGCAGGATTCCTTTTTCTGTACATACCCATATTGGATTTAGGAGCTCCCTCGAGCTCCCTCCGGGTAAAAGCATATTAATGAAAGATTCAACTTCTAACTACTCATACACGAAGGACCTCAGTTGTCTTGCTAGGTGTCACTATGGTTTCTAAAACATTAACAATAGACCTATCGGGAACATATTCACTACCAGGCATTGACATCTTAATGCATTACTATCTAGACAATGATCGGGAAAAGCAGGCTGCCCTCGGCCCGATCATCCTCATATTTGTAGCTTCCACATTCCAATTCCAAAACCATCAAAGATTCCACATAAAATTTACTTGTGTAAACCATTATTTATTTAGGTATTGTATACATACATGTAAATGAGAGCCTTTAGGTATCAAACAACACAGAAAGTGTACACAAACACACAACAACCCTGAAAACTACAGATCTTATTTCAAGCGACTCGAAAACCGGCACTGCTTCATAATCATAGACACGAACACTGCACGGCCAAGCAAACCGAACAACACCGATTTCGCAACGTTTATCGGAAACAGGCCAAGCACTCCTCCAACATACAACAACAACACAGTGTAGCTAAACTGCAAAACGGAGGAGGAAAATGGCATATAATAAGCTCTGCTAAGAAAATCAAGTTCTACACAAAATGACAACGAGTAGGAAACCGACAAAACACACTCGAAGGAGAGCGGGTTTCTTCGGCCATCTCATGCACGAGAACATTTATAAATTATAAATTTATTGAACTTGTTCGCTACTTATGTAATAAATCAAAAAACGGTTCTAATAAACTGGGAAAAATTGAAACAGAAAATAGGGATCTTTGATGGACAGGACCAAGAATCATTAACTAATAAACGCATACTATGGTTAGATGAAGGAGAGTTAGATCTAACCATATCCCACACCTCGACCTCTCAAACACTCAAAAAATTCTATTGTTTCTCTCGAGCCAAATACCGGACCATAAAAACCAATAAAACAAGCGTTCCAAATGACTCTATCCCAAACTTGAAAGGGTGGATTCAAAAGAACTTCTTAGTTCCTCCACCATAGAACAACAATCTCGTTTACGTTCCAAGAAAACCCGGAAGCGAGAACAAGAACAAGATTGTTAAGGTCTTCCATCCATAACTTAACTAAAAAACCGTCCAATTCCCTCTCAAACACACGAAAAATTCTACTGTTCCTCTCGAGCCAAGTACCAAACCATAAAAACCTATAAAACAAGTGTCCAAATGACTCTATACCGAACTCGAAAGGGAGGATTCAAAAGAACCTCCTAGTTCCTCCACCATAGAACAACAATCTCATTTACGTTCCAAGAAAATCCCGAAAGCGAGAACGGGAACAAGATGGTTAAGTTCTTCCATCCATAACTTAACTAAAAGACCATCCAATTCCCTCTCAAACACTCGAAAAATTCTACTATTCCTCTCGAGCCAAATACCGAACCATAAAAACCAATAAAACAAGTACGCCAAACGACTCTATCCCAAACTCGAATCAAAAGAACTTCCTAGTTCCTCCACCTAGAATGACAATCTCTTCTACGTTCCAAGAAAATCCCGAAAACAAGAACAAGAACAAGATTGTTAAGTTCTTCCATCCATAACTAAACTAAAAAACCATCCAATTCATCAATTTACCTTCCTCCTTTTCTTCCTGAACAAAGAAAAATGCAGCTTAGTTCATGATAGCAAGAACAATAAAGCATTGGTTCAAAATTTCCCCTTCGAACAAATTAGAAATGTTAAATTAAATCAATTGATGCTTAAATTGATCTAACAATCATTTTACACAAAACAGATCGAATTCCTAAACTAAAAATCGACATAATTCCACAAACATTCATCTCTTCAAATCCAATCAATTTACACAAAACAGAATCAATCAATGAATCAAGAAAACGATCATCCGCAGAGTAATAACCATAAAGAAATTAAAGAAAAAAGGGGGGAAAACGAACCATCCACGAAGGAAGGAGGAGCATTCATCTCGATCGTCGTAGTGATAGTGCTGATGATGATAAGGCGGTGGAGGAGGGCCGGGCGGTGGAGGCGGAAGCGGTGCGGATGGTTGATAGCCATCGTAGAAATAGTCTTGATAGCCTTGATGTGGCGGCGGAGGATTGCCGGGATAACCAGGCTGCGGCGGAGGGTATCCTACAAAGAGAAGAAAGAATGAGATGGAATGAAAATGGAAGAAGGGAAATCAGAAAGAAGAAGGGATCTCACCGGGAGGAGGGTAGGTTTCAGGCGGCGTATGGTGGTGGCTGTAAGGGTAGCTCATAATTTCCCTCAAAATGGAAATGGACGACGGAGGAAATTGAAGGAAGAAGAAGAAGAAGAAGAAGAAGAAGAAGAAGAAGAAGCGAATAGAAATTTCGTTTATAAATTAATTATAAATAAAAAAGTTCGAATTTATTGAACAATAATTTATTTCATATAAACTTAATTTTTAAAAATTATAATTAGCAATTCTAAATCGAGACTTAATTATTAAGCAATATTATATATTGTAATCATTTTTTTATTCACTCTTTTCTATTTTATTGGATAGACCACTACCAGTAGATATTGTCTGTTTTGCCTGTTTCATATTTTATTGCATAGCCTCAACCTTGTTTCAGATTTTATTGCTTTATTGCATAGCCTCTTTTACGAGAAATCAAACCCATCGTAGACTTTCATAAGAGATCAGACCCACCGCTAGTAGATATTGTGTTAGCCCTATTACACCTCTTTTATAAAAGATACACACTATTAGTAGATATTGTCTTAATCCATTACCCATCTTTCGTTAGAGATCAGACAAAATTGAAGAAGAAGAAGAAAGAAGAAGCCAATAGAAATTTCATTTTTGGATATTTACAAAAAAAAAAAAAAAAAAAAAAAAAAAAAAAAAAAAAAAAAAAAAAAAAAAAAAA
>NW_019268564.1:226455-247038 GCF_002738365.1 Cucurbita moschata
AAAAAAAAAAAAAAAAAAAAAAAAAACTAAAAAACTCATTATTTTATTTTTAAAATAGCCATAATTTTTTAAAAAATATATTTCAATTTTCAAAATTTTCTTTAATATCCTTAAAATTTTAATTTATTTGTATTTTCTGTGATCTTCTTATGGAATAATAATTTATTTCATATAAACTTCATTTTTAAAATATGTAATTCACAATTTCAAATTAAACCTTAATTATTTAGCAATTTATTTTTGACTCATTTTATCATTTTCTTACTCAACTTTTTCATATATTGTCCACTTTAACCGATTATATCGTCATATATTATCTACTTTAGCCCGTTACACATTGTCGTTAGCTAGCTTTACAATTTGCTATTCATTCAAACCCCCCGATCGTAGATATTATCCGCTTTAGTCCATTACGTATCATCGTCAGTCTCAAAATTTGCTCTTCAGACCCAACGATCGTTCACTTTAGCCCATTTGCTACTAAGACCCATCAGTTGTAGATATTGTTCTCTTTAGCCCATTATGTTTCGCTGTCAGCCTTGAAATTTGCTACTCAAACCAAATCATACGATTCTGCCTCTAAGTTTTGCTACGGTATATATATTATTCTAAAAATTTTCTAAAAATTAAAAAGTTGAAACACCAAACTTGGTTTAAGACCCTGTCAATTTCCTAATCATTTGCGTATGTTGGAAGGAAAAGAACACAACACAAAGATTCATGGCTAAGAAAAGAAGAAACCAACTCTGAAATATGATGAACAAATCCGCATATAACTTAACAAATCAACAAGTCAATTACTGCACCACGTGTTCGGCGACTCTCAGCACGTGCCTGTGATTAACTCTTCTGTTCCCTCGGGCTCGACTTCATTCGGGGGTGAACGAAAAACCTATCAGTTCAAAAAGTTCTGTACCTTTGCTAACCCAACAAAGTATCAGGGAAAATCCTCTATTTTAACACAGTTAAAACTACTTTTCGAGCTATCTCCGAATCGTAAATCAACGCTTCTTCTTGCTTCCTTTTGCAGAAGATTTTGATGGGCTGGCCACAAGATAGATGAACAGAATGACAATGGAGTTCACTGAGATCAGGGAACCGTACTTAGCGAGCAGCCTCTGCAGAGGAAAAATAATCTCGTGTGAATAAAAAGACGGCGATCAAAAGAACAAAAGTCGATGCAGCAGGCACAAACTTTGTGATGGTATGGTACAAAATGAGATCGAGAATCGATACGTAATAGATATTAACCGAAGAATTAAGAGCATGGGAGCACAGAATGGATCATACCTTAACCTGTCGAATTCATGCCCCAGTGAATGATAAATTCCATGCGAAGTAAAAAGTTTACATCAGTTAACCAAACGGATAAGACTATAAATCATTACGCTTGAAGCAGAGCACAAATTTTCGGTTTAAACTTACCCACTCAAACTTATTCTCGGGTAGTCTGTCAGCGAGGACATCCAACGGTAGAATTGGGGTCGATAAGGCTTCCTACAGATATCCAGAAGAACGGTAAAACGACTGTAGGTTAAGTAACCCGAACACAACCATAACCGTTATTGATAGGATACTTTACCTGTAAAGCAGACTTTGTAGGGACTCGGAATGTGACAACAGCAGGTGAACCATGAAACATTCCTTTTGTTTTTGCTTCCAACTCGAAAGAATGTGATAGATGACCACCACTGTCAAACAGCGGATTTGTGTTAGTCGCATGAAAACCCGGTGGAGTGTACGATGTCATATACGAAAGATTACAAAAAAATGGTGTCGCTTACGCGTCGAGTCTTTCCCACGATTTGGAAGTTTCGCCACTGATAACATCAAAGACATCTCCTGGCCAGCTTGCATCGTTCAGACTTACATCATACGCGGTCCTGGTAATCATTATAAAAGAAATACAAAAAATCGGTCGAAAAATAAGAAACCAGGTCACTTAGAAATAAAACATACAAAAGAGAACAGAGTTAATTCTAAAAACAAAAGAGTTAAGTCTCTCCTTTGCCTTAAAGTAAGCTCAAGTGAGCATAAGCTACTCATCATTGGCTCCATTTATGTCAAATAGATACTCGTACCGAGTTGATCTGGACAATTTCTACTTTTCATTTAGTGCTCAACACACATATGGTCAGATCTCACATTGGTTGGGGAGGAGAACGAAACATTCTTTATAAGGGTGTGGAAACCTCTCTCTAGCAGATGCATTTCCGAAAGGGAAAGCCCAAAACGGACAATATCTGCTAGCGGTGAACTTGAGCTGTTACACACACACACACAACCCTCCTCTCACCCATGGCTACCGTTCAAAACAGATAAATTTACATCAAATTGTAAAATTTTGACAAAGATTCACTCCAAGAGGCTGCATTTATATATTCGTGTCAAGTGCAAAATGTAGCAGCCCTTATTGAAACAAGATTTAGGCATAACTCCTGGAATGTGATCACGAATATCATAGTAGATGATCGAATATTCAGACAGACCATGCAGCAATCGTCAAAACAAGCAACTTGGTAAACCATTTTAAGAAAATTTACATTAAAAAACCAAAATACATTAGTTATTGATGCAGCTAAGCAAGGTATGCCCGGTTTCAGTTCATAATAGCCTTGAGGATCTCGGTATCCAACCACAACAAAAACAACTTTTTACAAATGCACCAAATCTCACATCCAGTTGCCCACCCCTTCAAACTTTCAAGTAAACCCAGAGTCTCTTGTATTGATTACTGTTAGACGAACACGACTCTCCACAATGGTATGATACTGTCCACTTTGAGCATAAACTCTCATGGCTTTGCTTTGGGCTTCCCCCAAAAGGTCTCATACCAATGAAGAGAGTATAATAAACCCAGAGTCTCTTGTATTGATTACTGTTAGACGAACACGACTCTCCACAATGGTATGATACTGTCCACTTTGAGCATAAACTCTCATGGCTTTGCTTTGGGCTTCCCCCAAAAGGTCTCATACCAATGAAGAGAGTATAATAAACCCAGAGTCTCTTGTATTGATTACTGTTAGACGAACACGACTCTCCACAATGGTATGATACTGTCCACTTTGAGCATAAACTCTCATGGCTTTGCTTTGGGCTTCCCCCAAAAGGTCTCATACGATACTGTCCACTTTGAGCATAAACTCTCATGGCTTTGCTTTGGGCTTCCCCCAAAAGGTCTCATACCAATGAAGAGAGTATGAGCATAAACTCTCATGGCTTTGCTTTGGGCTTCCCCCAAAAGGTCTCATACCAATGAAGAGAGTATAATAAACCCAGAGTCTCTTGTATTGATTACTGTTAGACGAACACGACTCTCCACAATGGTATGATACTGTCCACTTTGAGCATAAACTCTCATGGCTTTGCTTTGGGCTTCCCCCAAAAGGTCTCATACGATACTGTCCACTTTGAGCATAAACTCTCATGGCTTTGCTTTGGGCTTCCCCCAAAAGGTCTCATACCAATGAAGAGAGTATGAGCATAAACTCTCATGGCTTTGCTTTGGGCTTCCCCCAAAAGGTCTCATACCAATGAAGAGAGTATTCCTTGATTATAAACTCATAACCATTCCCTAAATTAGCCGATGTGGGACTTTCATCATCCAACACCTCCCCTCGAACAAAGTACGCCTCCCCTTAATCGAGGCTCGACTCCTTTGGAGTCTTAGTCATTTTTTACTATGCCTTTGAGAAGGCTTGATTCCTTTTCTTTTGGAGTCTTTTGTTCGACATTTGAGGATATACCGATCTATTGACACGACTAATTTTAGGGCATGACTCTGATACTATGTTAGACAAACACGACTCTCCATAATGGTATGATATTGTCCACTTTTAGCATAAGCTCTCATGGCTTTGCTTTGGACTTCCCCAAAAGACCTCGTACCAATGGAGAGAGTATTCCATGATTATAAACCCATGACCATTCCCTAAATTAGCCGATGTGGGACTTTCATCATCCAACAATTACGACTACATAAAAACAATCACAAAACAACGCACAACCAAATCCAATTCAGATCCAGAACAAAACATAACGGATCAAACGACGCATGCGCAAATACGATTCGATCTAGATCACATAGACCGCAGGGTGAGTATAGCTGAATCTAAAAACCAAAAGCGAAATCAAATTAAAGTAATCGAACGGAACATACGAAGATCCTTGATTGTAAATGTCGATGGAGACAGAGACACGTTCGGCGCCAGATTTCAGCCGAGTGAGCGACGCCTTCTTGTGCGCGACAATGAAAGGGACATCGGAGGTTGCAATCGTGGATGAGACTAACAGCAAAGCCAAAAGGACATAGACGAGAGGAGCCGGAGTCGGATTCGCCATGAAATCGTCAAAATTCTGGCCACGGAGATGATCGGCGAAGAAGAGAAGCGTCGACGAAATGGGAGTTTAAGAAGAGCCGCCGAATAAATTAGGTACGCAAAACCGTAGAATGGAACAATGAGAGATCTTACGGTGAATTTTGAGATCCCCACAAAATTTCAAACAGGGATAATCTTGTCATTTCGCTCCAAATTAAATTTGAATTAATTTCGATTGAAATAAATAAAAATTTCTCTAAAATTATTTTTTTTAAAAAAAAATACAAATTTGAACGTATATTTATTTAACTTAATAATTATCTTATTTATTATTTATTCTCTAGCAATTCTGTATTTTTTAAAAGTATGTTGAAGGTCATTTTTAAAAAATACATATGAAAATTGAGTTGCAATTTTATTTAAAAAAAAAAAAAAAAACTTTTACAAATTAACATTTTAGTTTTATTAAAAATAATCTAAATAGGGATTAAATTAACATTAAAAAAAACACCCTTTTAAGTTTCCGAAAAGTTCAAAAATATCATTATTGGTAATATTACATTTAAAAAATAATCATAAACTTTCAAAAGTAAATTTAAAAAGTTTCGAATAATCTATTATCTAATGACCTAGACCCATCGGGTAGCAGATATTATTCTCTTTGGGCTTTCCCTCTCAGGCTTTCAAGGCTTTAAAACATGTTTGCGTCGCACTCTTGATGGCAACATACTTGCGATTGTGCGACATTCACTTTCCAATGATAAGTGAGCTAAGCCAATTCGTTCTTACGTCGCCTATGGTCAAGCGATGTATGCTTGAGCCTCAAGTCTCGGTTTAGAAGGAAAGTTTTAGAAAATAAGGGTAGAGAGAGATTTTCAAAAGAGAGATTTTGAAAGAGACCTTATATATATATATATGTAAGGAAGAGAGTAACAACAACAGCTCACAGTATAGAATTATTAGTAAGGATGGAAGGTTTCCACACTCTTATAAAATGTGTTTTGTTCTCCACCTCAACTAAAGTGTGACATGGCATATGAGGTAGTGCAAACTATTTTCTTCTATATATTAATCTTAAATATTTTGATTTTTTTTAAATTAAAAAAATGAAAATTTTTAAAGACAACTTTCATTTAAAATATATATATATATATATATATATATATATTAATAAAACTTTCTAAAATGGAATGGTATTTTTAAACATTATTAAAAATTTAAGTTTATTTTTAAAACCTTTTAATTAGAATTTTTTTTTTTTTGAAAGTTTAAAAAATTTGTAAATATTTTTATTAATTTAGTTTAAAATTAATTTAAAAATTACGTGGACAATTTCATACTATATATATATATGTATATAATAAATCATAATTTGTTGGCGCGGTTTGAGAAGTGGGACTGGGAATTTTACGAATCAGCTCCTTGGGCAACGAGGCGATCTCTACTACTCCGCCATGTGAGGTTATGTCTCGGCCTCTGCACCTTCCTATTCCCAGATTCTCTCTCGCGTTTTGTGCTTTTGATTCTTATCGGATCCTTTCTAATGCTCCCCCGAACCTTCTCTCCCACTGGTAAGTCTTTTCTGTTTCTCTCGCACTTTCTTTCTAATCAATCTGTGCTCCGATCTGTTAATTTCTCTTTAATTTTTCATTCTGTCTCCTTAATCATTCATTACATTTCCGAAGATTTTCTTATTTTTGTAATTTTTGTAATTATTTCGTCCATTGTTGTACGAGTAGTCATCTGCTTGATTCTCTGCTGTTGAGGATTGATGGGAGGGAGTCCTATGTTGACTAATTTAGAGAATGATGATGAGTTTATAAGTGAGTAATACTATTATTATTAGTACGAGGCTTTTTGGGAAGTCCAAAATAAAGCCAGGAGAGTTTCCAACAAATAGTAGACGCGTTTTAGAATCGTGTGGCTGACGACAATACGTAATGGACTAAAACGGACAATATCTGCTAATGGTGGACTTAGGCTATTATAAATTGTATTAGAGCCCGACACTGAGCTGTGTGTCAGCGAGGATGCTGGCCCCTAAGGGAGGTGGATTGTGAGATTCCACGTTGGTTAGGAGAGGGGAGCAAAACATTCTTTATAAGCATGTATTAGATTGTGAAATTTCACATTGGTTGGAAGACATCGGGCTGTGTGCCAGCGAGGATATTGGCTCCTAAGTGGCCCCTAAGGGAGGTGGATTGTGAGATTCCATATTAGTTAGGGGAGGGGGGCGAAACATTCTTTATAACGGTGTATTGGATTGTGAAATTCCACGTTGGTTGGAAGACATCGGACAGTGTGCCAGCGGATATTGGCCCCTAAGAGAGGTGGATTGAGAGATCCACATTGGTTAGGAGAGGGGAGCGAAACATTCCTTATAAGGGTAGGGTGTATTGGATTGTGAAATTCCACATAGGTTGGAAGACATCGGGCGGTGTGCCAGTGAGGACGTTGGCCCTTAAGGGAGGTGGATTGAGAGATTCTATATTGGTTAGAGAGGGAAACGAAACATTTCTTATCTACATTGGTTGGAGTAGGGCTAGACTCTTTTCATAGTAAATGCGTTTTAAAACCGTGAGGTTGACGGCGATACGTAACAGGCTAAAGTGGATAATATTTACTAGCGGTGGGTTTGGATTGCTACCGTCGATGTGCCTATCTCAAGTTTTTCAATATCTGCTGGTCGTGTCGTACCGTTGTTATATCAGGCTGTGGCTTACTACTACCACGGTCTGATCCTCGACAAGGGTTCGAACCGTCATGCCATGTCTGTGCTGTGTGCTGTTTTCTTGCTGCAGAAGGGCTTCTGCCTGAAAGCAAGAAAGCATCCCCTGTCACCAGCTTGGTTGCTTTCATAGTTCTCAAGTTGAGCAGTTGCTGCTTTGATTATATCAGTTCAAAACTTAGAATACTTATTTTTTCCTAGAGAAGTAGGACTTTCCGGACGCTTAAAAGGTCATTCCAAACATGCTCGATGTTTGGTCTCTCTGCTTTGCCACTTATCTTCGGTTTCACTTCTAGTCTCATATGTTTAGCTCATATTTTAGAGGGCTTTTGTTTTCGGTGGAGCGTACAATAAAACATTCTAGATACAATTTGTTGAGGATTGTTAAGTGGAGTCCCACATCGACTAATTAAGGAATTGATCATGGGTTTATAAGTAAGGAACACTAGCTTCATTAGTACGAGGCCTTTTGGGGAAACAAAAAACAAAGTCATGAGAGCTTATAGTCAAAGTGGTCAATATCATACGGTTGTGGAGGTTCGTGGTTTCTAACATGGTATCAGAGTCATGCATTTAACTTAGTCATGTTAATCGAATCCTCAAAATAAGTTGCTAGCTTCGAAGGTGTAATAAAAAGTTACTCAAGTGTTGAACAAATGGTGTACTTTGTTCGAGGGCTCCAGAGGAGGAGTCAAGCCTCGATTGAGGAGAGGTTGTTTGAGGGCTCCATAGACCTCAGGAGAGGCTCTATGATGTACTTTGTTCGAGGATTGTTAAGAGAGGAATCTCACATCCCCTAGTTAAAAGGTTGGTCATGAGTTTATGAGGAATATATATCCATTGGTACGAGGCTTTTTAAAAGCAAAGTCACGAGACTTTATATTCAAAGTGGACAATATCGGTTCGTGGTTTTTAACACAATTTTGGATAAAATATACTTTTTATTCCCGAGTTTGAACTTAATTTCTATTTGGTTCTCGAGTTTTTAAAATGAACGCTTTTGATATTTTTGAAGCAAAATATTAACCGTTTTATCATAAAGATATTTAATTTAATTTTTTAAATTTAAAGTTATTATTAAAACTTTTAAAATTTAGGGATAATTTTTATTAATTTAAAAAAACTATTGAATAGGGGCAAAAGTGGAATTCGAATACACTAGTTAAATAATTGATTAAACCTACGCGTCAATCTATTATCAATTATAGATAATCAATGAATAATCAATTATATTTAAATAATTTAATATTTATTTAATCTAATTACATCATTTTTAAAATATTAATTTTGGTAATTTAATATTTGTGAGTTAATTAATTATATTCAAAATAAACATAGCATAAATCATTTGTGATTCGCCTCTAGCTTGTTGATCTTCTCGGTTCGACATTTCACTTGTTGATCTAGCTAGATCGACCCTTAGCTTGTCGATCTTCTTCATATTTTTTATACTTCAAATCTCTTCAATTTTAACTTCAAAGTTTTTAAATTTTCAGTCATATCCCCCTACTAATAGTTATATACTGTGAGCTGTTGTTGTTACTTTATTGTTTGCATATATAACGTCTCTTTCAAAAATCTCTCTCTGTCCTGGTTTTCTAAAACCTTTCTCTCAAACCAAGTGGCTTGAGCATACGTCGCTTGGCCGTAGGCGACGTAAGAACGAATTAACTGAGCTTACTTGTCATTGAAAAGTGAGTGCCGTACAATCGTAAGTCCGCTGCCAACAAGAGTGTGATTGTGATATATATTTTGATCTTTAAAATCTGACGATCTTCAAAAATATTTTAAAGAGTTTTCGGTCATCCAGAGGATTTTAATTTTTTAAACCTTTTTCTTGATCTTCTTTGATGTCCAAAGAAGAATCTAAACTCTTCCTGAGTTCTCTAGATCTTTATTTAGAGTGTTTTTCAACCTTCTCCGACTTTAATGCTTCTTCGACTCATTCACTGAATTTAGACTTATTGGATTAAGATTATATATATATATATATATATATATTTAATGTTGGTTTAAATTTGACTCAAATTTAGTTATTTGGAGATACGTGGCCTTAAAATTGAAATTTATTTATTTTTGTCTTGAAATCAAATATGGGACACGTGTCAACTTAATAATTAATCTCAAATTTAATAATTTATAATTTTATAAAAATAAAATAAAATTACTTATTTTGTCTAATGTGTAAGTGGTGTGTCCACAAATATTTGCTTTTGATATTTATTTATTGTTTAATGAAATGACATCTTCGTCAACAAATAATCCAATTAATTTTCATTTCCTACTTTTTCCATAAACGGTGAGTGTGAAATAATTAGCTGTCATTTTTTTTTTATATATATATATATATATATATTACAATTAACGAGATGGATTGATTCAACCTAATCAACTGATTGAAAATTATTACATATACCGTTCAATCGTAAGAACTCTAAAATTCAACGAATTTTCACTACTAAGAGTAGTTCAAGACAAAGTAGTAGAGATGTTCAATGGGCGGGATGAGGATAGAGAAACCTTCTCTGTCCCATCCCCGCTGCCTATTTCATTCTCTACGAAAATTTTCATTTATTTTTGTAAGGATCGGTCAAAGATCCAACTATTAACTTTTTTCCTATATTTAAAAATTTTTATTTTTAAATATAATATTTATTAAAAAAATATTAATAAATCAATACATTTTTTAAGCAAATATATATATATATATAAAACATTCTATCAACAAAATTAAAAAAAAAAGAAATTCAAAATTTGATATTAAAATATAGTATTTAAAAAAAATCAAAATTTAATATTAGAACGTAGTCTTAAAAAATTATATATATATAATATTACCTTTAAAGTCTCACAATTAACTAATTTATATTTTTAATATATATATATATATATTTATATTAAATGAGACATGACGGGAATATATATTTATATTAAATAGGATTGGGCGAGGACAAGAAATATAATCCCGTCCCCGACCCCTATAGAGAAAAAAATGTTCCTCATTCTCTCCCCATTTTCCATCTAAACATCCACTTTCTATTCGGGACGGGTCTCGTGAATACCGAGCTTCACGTATTTTGTATAAAATAGACGTCTATGAACGTATTAAATAGTTTTTAAAATTTAGGAAGTATAATTTAAATATATATTATCAGTAATAAATAGGGCAAGAATGTTGAAGTTGGTTGACCAAATGAGCGCGTTACAGCGTACAAAAGCCTTCTCTGCCATTTACCAATTACGGAATTGGCGACCATTCCTTAGCCACCGGCCACCACACATGTCTGAACTCAAATAGTCCAGTAGTGACCAATTTTCCATAAACGCCCGCTGCTCACAACCGACAATACTCTGTACTTCCACTCTCCGCCACCGCTGCCGCTGCCACTGCCGTTGCCGTCGCGGTTGCAGCTGCCACCACCGATCCCCTTCTCCCACACTTTTCCCGTTCAGCTCGCTGTTTTGACCCTGTTGCTATCGTTATACCTTCCATTTTTCCACTGCCTTCGACAATTGACTTATCACATTTCGTCTTGGAGCGGGAGACTTGCCTTTTTGCTTCTGTGTTTCGTTGTGGTTCTTTCTCATGGCTGCCACCGGGTCTTGTGTCTTCCATGGCGGTGTGTTTTTGGCTCTCCGGCGGGATTGGATGTCGTCCAACGGGAGTTTCAAATCTGGTTCGATTGGGATCCCTAATGCTCGGCGACTTGCTGTGTCTGCTACTTCCATGAACCAAGTTGCTTCGACATCCTCACCGGAGATTACTGTTACCTCATCGGCGGTGGAGAGTAATGTGTTTGGTAAAGGCCGGTTTGAGAAGAATCACGAACATGCTGCGACAAAGACTGTAGGAGTTGGTGGTGAAAATGGAAGTCGGTCGAACTTTGGTTGGGAAGATACGGAGGTGCGGAAGAGCTTGAAGGACTATTTTGAACAGTCGGTTGAATTGATTAGATCGGACGGGGGGCCTCCTCGCTGGTTCTCGCCGTTGGAGTGTGGTTCTCGAATGGATAATTCTCCTTTGCTTCTGTTCTTGCCTGGTTCGTTTTCTTCTCTTGATTGGATCGTTTGTTAGTTTGTAACTTGTATCAGCTATTTGTCTGACGGCCAAATCCACAGCTCATCTCATAGAATTGCTAGTTTCTTCTTCATGTTCTCTGTTTATCGTCCATGTATTTCCTTTTTCTGGTTCTTCTGGACTTCTAGAATTCGTTGTGTGTGTATCTTCTTCTTTCTTTATATCATTGCGTTTGATTATCATGCGATCGCTCTATGATTTGAATCTGCAGGTATTGATGGAGTTGGACTTGGACTTATCAAGCATCATCAGAAACTGGGAAAGTACGTATCTCCTTGAGTGCGAAATGATTTCCAATTATTAGTTTCTTATCTTTCAATATGATCGAAACTGGATTCGAATTTTGAAATTGGCGGAAACGTGTAGCAGTGGCTAACTCTTCTATGATTTTTGTTGCTTCATTCTAGGATTTTCGATGTATGGTGCTTGCATATTCCAGTTTGGGATCGAACGCCATTTACAGGTGATTATCAGCTCGCTTACTGTGTAATATGGCATTTGCGTTTCTGCATCGTCCTTAGAAGAAGGATTTTTCTTTAATCTTGACAAAAAGTACAATGATTATCTGAATCTCGTTTACTTTTCTAGTTAAGAATGTTAGATGAACACGATGAACACGACTCTATGATATGATATTGTCCACTTTGAGCATAAGCTCACATGGCTTTTTGATCATAAACCCACGATCATTCCCTAAATTAGCTGATGTGGGACTTTCATTATTCAACACCTCCCCTTGAACAAAGTACATCTCCTCTTAATCGAGGCTCGATGGCACAACTAAGTTTAAGGCATAACTCTGGTACCATGTTAGATGAACACTCTCCACAATGGTATGATATTGTCCACTTTGAGTATAAGCTCTCATGGTTTTGCTTTGGGTTTCCCCAAAAGGCCTCATAGCAATGGAGAGAGTATTCTTTGATTATAAATCCATGATCCTTCCCTAAATTAGTCGATGTGAAACTTTCATCATCCAACAGAGAATATCCATCAAAAGAAATAATCATGATTAGTTTTGGCCTTTGGGTGAGGATGATTCTATTTTTGGTGTCTCAACTCGGTAGATTTAGATTAAGAAATCTATATTGGTTATAGTGAGTTGTATGCTATCATCAAAAAAGTAAGATTGAGTGTTCAATTTCTTGAAGTCTCTGAATTATATAACTCAATGCAGAATTACTGAAGTTGGTCGAAAAAACGGTAAAAGATGAGCACCGTCGTTCCCCAAAGAAACCGATTTATCTTGCTGGAGAATCCTTGGGAGCATGCCTTGCTCTATCTGTTGCTGCTTGCAATCCACATATTGATATTGTATTGATTTTATCTAATCCAGGTAAGCTCAATGAAGTATTTGATGAGTCTTTTTGCCTCTATGGTTGCACGAAACCAAGCTCCTGCCTGTTATGGCGTGGACTGAGGTTGAACTTTGATCTTATTACTTAAAAATACAACATGATTACTAAATTGAACGCCTGAAGACCAAAAATCGTCGCGGTTCTTAAAGTAGACTGCAGAACATTTTGTAATTTTGTGATGTGATGCTTGTGAAAGGATGAGTTTACCGGGAAAATCAAGATGCTAGCAATGAGGGTTAAATTTCAGATCCACCGCTAGCAGACAGTGTTCTCTTTGGGCTTTTCCTTTCAGGCTTCCCCTCAAAACTTTAAAACACGTCTACTAGGGGAAGGTTTCCATAGCCTTATAAGGATGTTCTGTTATCCTCCCCAACCAACCTGGGACATCACAAATTTGATCTTATGAATTCTGTGTTTGGTGGAATTTGATGCATGATACAAATATACATATTTATTCAATATGTTATTCTTTCTGACTTCAATTAACGTAATGTGTATCATATGGATTCAATCTCTTCGCTCTACTGAATAATGGTTTTTTTTATTTTCCCTGGCAGCTACTTGTTTCAGTAAGTCGCCATTACAACCTGTAGTATCCTTGTTGGAACTCATGCCAGAATCATTGCAAGTTAGCCTCCCTTACATACTGAATTTACTGAAAGGTTTTTTTTCCTTGTTATTCAAGTTTTATTTTCTGTACTTATTGGTTGAAATACATACTTCATTTGCACTTGCCCAACTGTGAGATCCCACGTTGGTTGGAGATTGGAACGAAACATCCTTTATTAGGGTGTGGAAACCTCTACCTAGTAGACGCGTTTTAAAATCGTGAGGCTGACGGCTATACATAACAGACTAAAGCGGATAATATTTGCTAGTAGCGGGCTTGAGCTATTACAAATGGTATCAGAGTCAGACACCAAGCGGTGTGCCAGCGAGAACACGGCCCCCCAAGGGAGGTGGATTGTGAGATCCCACATTGGTTGAGAAGGGGAACGAAACATCCATTATTAGGGTGTGGTGTGGATTGTGAGATCCCACATTGTTTGGAGAGGGGAACGAAGCATCCCTTGTCGCAATATCTACCACTCAAAAGTGTGCATAGATATGAAAATATTATTACTCAACGAAAGAATACAGATTTAAGAATGAGGAAAAGAATTGGGATCGAATGTTCTATCTTCGTTGATATTCACGACCTTTAAATAGGATACAAGATACTAAATAATATCTACCAAGAAGATATATTTCCTAACTAATATATTCTGGAAGATTACGAATATCATATATTCCATAACTAATTCAAACTAAAATAAGTTGCACTAAATTGTGACATCCCTTATTAGGATATGGAAACCTCTCTCTAGTAGATGCATATTAAAACCGTGAGGCTAACGACAATACATAACGAGCCAAAGCGGACAATATCTGCTAGCTGTTGGCTTGGGCTATTACAAATGGTATCAGAGTTAGACACCAGGCAATGTGCCAGCGAGAACACTGGCCGCCAAGGGGGGTGGATTGTGAGATCCCACATTGGTTGGAAAGGGGAACGAAACATCCCTTGTTAGGGTGGAGTGGATTGTGAGATCCCACGTTAGTTGGAGAGGGGAACAAACCATCCCTTATTAGGGTGTGCAAAACCTCTCCCTAGTAGACGCGTTTTAAAACCGTGAGGCTGACGGCGATAGTAACAGGCCAAAGCAGACAATATTTACTAGCTGTGGACTTGGGTTGTTACAAATACTGAATTTCATGGAGGTGTTCTTTTGCCAATATTTAGTTCCAGTCTACCATAGTCGTCTATCCAAGCCTTTTGTCACTAGATGTTATTGTTATTATTTGCACTCTGCACAGCCTTTTGAATTGGTGGGAGCATTCATCCTACATCACTAGGTGTGAAGACACAAGAAGCATGTTTTCTTGTAAATTCAATAGCATGCCTTTAAAATCCTAAACTGCTGCTATTCATTCAAATGGATGGGCAAGTTGCTTCGTACTTGATTGAAAATTGTACTTCGAAATATACTTTTTGCATTATAGATATCAAAAGTTTGATGTTGAAGAATGAACTGAAAATATTGAACTTAATATGATATTAAATTGGAAGATTCAAGTTCTAATCCTAGAATGTAGCTTTTGGACATAGAGGGGATTATGCTCTAGAGGACCATGTTTAATTATTGGTACTTCATGATGATTTTTAACTTTATACAATAATTGACAGCAATATATTTTTTAGGTGATACATCTAGACGGCCATTGGAAATTGTGGAACTCATATTGCAACAAATAATTAGCGAATTATCGCAGGATCTTGGTGCATTATCTTCTCACCTCTCTGTAAGACGAGTTCTCTGACCTCTGTGTACTCAAAACCGAATATGATAATAGATTGTTTCTCAACATAATATCTCCTTAGAATCTTATGAAGATATTGCTTTGTAATTGGATTTTCCTAACATTGATGCGCACGTTAAATTTTCTTATTCTGTGCTGATGTTATGATATCTAATTAATGATTGAGATTACAGGTTCTTGCTGATATTTTACCGGTAGAAACGCTCATCTGGAAGTTGAAAATGCTTAAATCTGCTTCAGCAGATTCCAACTCACGGCTTCATGCCGTAAAAGCTCAGACTTTGATACTCTGCAGGTCTATATCTCAAGTCAAATCCTTTATCTCGTGGCTTTACTTTTAGTTTCTCCAAAAGGCCTCGTACCAGTAGAAATGTATTTCTTACTTATAAACCCATGATCATCCCCTGTGGGACTCCCCACCAACAATTCTCCCCTCGAACAAAGTATTCCATAGAGTCTCCCCTGATGCCTATGGAGCCCTCGAACAGCCTCTCTTAATTGTGGCTTGACTCCTTTTTTGGAGCCCTCAAACAAAGTACACAATTTGTTCGATACTTAAGTCACTTTTGACTACATCTTTGAGGCTCACAACTTCTTTGTTCGACACTTGAGAATTCTATTGACCGAGTTAAGTTAAGGGCATGGCTCTGATACCATGTTAGGAATCACAACTCTCCACAATGGTATGATATTGTCCACTTTGAGCAAAAGCTCTCATGGCTTTCCTTTTGGTTTCTCCAAAATGCCTCATACCAATGGAGATGTATTCCTTACGTATAAACCCATGATCACCCCCTTAATTAGCCAATGTGGAACTCTCTACCAACAATCATCAGCACACTAATCCCACCGACCCTCATAATAACATATTTGTGTTCTTTATTATGGTTGGCTTTAATATTAGTATAATCCAAGCCTTCTTAGCCTCTGAACAACCTATTGGAAACATGGTCATTATATATCTTGTTTATGATCCTGAATTATTGTGTCTTTACAGTGGCAGAGACCTGTTGCTACCCAGTATTGAGGAAGGTAGAAGACTTCGTCAGTTTTTGCCAAAATGTGAGATTCGAAGATTTTCCGACAATGGCCATTTTCTTTTCTTGGTAGGAGACCATTTTCCTCGTAAGGAAGAAATGTTAACTTTCTCAGCTATAGATTCTTTTTTCTATTTGTTCTTCCTACTGACTACAAAAGAAATCAAGGCCTATAACTATCTACCCAAACAAAGGTGCTTATAAATAAAAATAGTTAAGGAGGAGAAAAGAAACTGTATCTGTTTCATGTAGGTGGAGGAAACAGATAAAAGAAAGCAACTTTCTTCCTATTTTTCTTCTTTCTAACGCAGCTGGTTCCATTTCATTTAGGTTGTTATCAAGTGAAATGAATGAAAGTTACCAAAATTAATGAATAAATAACATAATTCTGCTAATGAATGCATGGCAGGAGGATGGTGTTGATTTGGCTGCTACAATCAGAGGTGCTAGTTTCTACCGCCGGTCACAAAACCTGGACTTTGTTTCTGATTTCATCCCACCATCGCCTGATGAATTCACAAAAATATTTAATGACTATAGGTAATTACACTTCGACACAAATTTGTACAAATATTTTTCTACTTATTTTCTCTTTGTTGACGACGAGAAAGCCAGTTAATTAATATATTTACCATATATGTGAAGGTATTGGGATTTCAAATTTGTTGATTTTGAGAATTTTAAAGAAGAATTTATGATGTTCCACAATTTTAGGACCACTCATTTATAAACATGTTATGCTTTTTCTAGATTGATTGATTTGGTAACTAGTCCGGTGCTGTTTTCAACTCTAGAAGATGGGAAAATTGTGAGGGGACTCGCAGGTATTCCTGAAGAAGGTCCGGTCCTGTTCGTTGGCTATCATATGCTATTGGGACTAGAATTGGCTCCCATGGTAGGCCAGTTCTTCAAAGAAAAGAACATAATTTTACGAGGGATGGCACATCCTATGATGTTTGTAAAAGTGAAGGAAGGAAGTTTACCTGAATTAGCATCATATGACTCATTTAGAATGATGGGTGCTGTTCCTGTCACTGCCCAGAACTTATATAAACTTCTTTCTTCCAAGGCTCACGTCTTATTATATCCCGGAGGCGTGCGTGAGGCTCTACATCGGAAGGTAAGTTAAGACTGATGAATTGAAGGAACTAATTCTTTTCCTCAAGTCACATCACCAGCATTAAATTTTGGTTTGGTTATCTTTTGTTTAGTTCGTTCAACTCAAACCATTCAGTTTATTTATAAATATCAGGGAAAATGATTTTACATGTAGTTCCACCTGAAATTATTTCTTGGGTCATTTTGTTACATAGAATAGCTCCACTTATAAACTTGTGCAAATTCTTTCTTCCATCATATCAACATGATTTAACATACCGTCTGGGAGCTAAAGACCTCTGTTATTTGACTCTCTTTCTTTACAGGGTGAAGAATATAGGCTATTCTGGCCTGAGCAATCAGAGTTTATCCGAATGGCTGCTCGGTTCGGAGCCAAAATTGTACCTTTTGGTGTCGTGGGAGAAGATGATTTCGGTGAAGTAAGTTTCCCCTCCCCCTGACCCTCCATTTTCATTAATCATTTTTCGCTTTCTTTCACTTTTTCTTGCCTCTAGGTTTAGAGTAGTTGATAAGTAAGAAATACATCTCTATTGGTATAAAGCATTTTGGGGAAACTAAAAACAAAATCACGAGAGCTTATGCTCAAAGTGGACAATATCATACCATTATGGGAGTTCGTGGTTTCTAATATGGTATCAGAGTCATACCCTAAATTTAGTCTTATCAATAGAATCCTCAAATGTCGAATAAAGAAGTTGTGAGCCTCGAAAGTGTAGTCACACGTGATTCAAGTGTCGAACAAAGAGTGTACTTTGTTCGAGTGCTCTAGAGAAAGGAGTCGAGCCTCGATCAAGGGAGACTGTTTGAGGGCTACATAGGCCTCAGGGGAGAGTCTATGGTGTACTTCATTCGAGAGGAGGATTGTTGGGAGGGAGTCCCACTTTGACTAATTAGGGGGTTGATCATGGGTTGATAAGTAAGAAATACATCTCCATTGGTACGAGGCCTTTTGGGGAAACCAAAAGCAAAACCACGAGAACATATATTCAAAGTGAACAATATCATACCATTATGGAGAGTCATGATTCCTAACCACCTATTCGTTCAAAACATTATCTCTTGCTCAATTCTTATCTCTCTCGAAAACTAATTCCTTTTGTTATCAGGTGGTTTTTGATTACGAAGACCTGATCAAAATTCCGTATTTCAAAAACCAAATAGAGGCTCTAACCAGCGAAGCCGTGAGACTGAGGTTCTTTCCATTCTCATCGTTAACGTCATCGATTCGTAAACGCGATCTCACTTTCCATTCCAGGATATTTTTCTAAATGGTCTCGATTATAACAGGGCTGACATGAAAGGGGAGGTAGCAAACCAAGCTGTCCACCTTCCTGGAATTCTCCCTAAACTTCCAGGAAGATTTTATTATTACTTCGGAAAGCCATTCGACACCGAAGGTACGTTTACTCGAAGAACATCGTACTCGTTTTGATGTTGTTCTTGTCTAACTTGTGATATATATATATATATATACTTCCAATTGTTATGCATATAAAGGTCAGAAAGAGGAACTACGAGACAGAGAGAAGGCTCATGAGCTATATCTTCAAGTAAAGGGCGAAGTGGAGAACTGCCTTGCATACCTACAGAGCAAAAGAGAGAGCGATCCTTACAGACGGCTATGGGATCGTCTAGCTTATCAAGCTAAGCATGGCTTCACATCTGAGGTTCCTACGTTCGAAATCTGAGCCAACAAGAACTGTCTGAGATTTAGCAGTTAAGAGAGTGGTGGGGTCAATTCTTCGCTTCTTTTCAGGTAAAAACTTAAACCCATCTCTGTTCTTGTTAGGAATTTGAATATAATGCCATTTTGTGAATGTAAATTCTATTCATTTGCTGAGAAGAACTAGCCTTTGATGTGGGAGACCTTGTATTCATGATTATTCTTGTGCTTGCATTGCAAAATAATCAGATAAAGAATAAATCTGTTTTTGTTTGGTGCTATAAAATTGATATGTTTGGATTGCACTATAACCGTTCGTTTGCCCGTCTTCCTAACGCCTCCCCGAGGACCTTCAGAAATTTTATAACGGGTTCCCTTCTCTTCCTAACACCGAAATTTTATAACAGGTTCTGTAACGGCCCAGATCCATTGTTAGCAGATATTGTCTTTTTTGGGCTTTCTCTTTTGGTGTTCTCTTTGGGTTTTCCCTTTCAGGCTTCCCCTCGAGGCTTTAAGGCTTTAAAAGCCGTCGGTTAGGGGAAGGTTTCCACGCCCAATAGTGTTTTGTTCTCCTCTCCAACCAATGTGAGACATCACAATCCACCCCTCCTTTTGGGGCCCAATGTTCTCACTGACACTCTTTCCTTCCTCTAATCGATGTGGGATTGCCACCAAATCCACCCCCCCTTCGAGGCCCAGCATCCTTACTGGCACACCGTCTCGTGTCTACACCCTTTCGGAGAACAGCGAGAAAGTTGGCACATCGTCCGGTGTTTGGCTCTGATACCATTTGTAACGGTCCAGATCCACCACTAGCAGATATCATCCTTTTTGGGCTTTCCCTTCTAGGTTTCCTCTCAAAGGCTTTAAAACGCGTCTGTTAGGAGAAGGTTTCTACACCCTTATAAATGGTGTTTTGTTCTCCTCCCCAACTAATTTGGGACATCACAGGTTCCGTTGTCTTTGTAACACCTCCTTGAAGACCTTCAGAAATTTTATAGATACTTGTTTATAAAAGTAAAGTTGAGTGCTACTATCGACTTCCGATCTATAGTTTCTCTCTTTTTTTTTTCTTGCGAATTTTCTTGGTAGATGTCTGCGTTATATGAATATTAAAAATATGAATTAAACCGAAAAACATAAACTATGCTAATGGGTTGAGATTAGTTTGAATTTATCATCTTAAGAAGAATTGTTGTTGTAACAGTTGAACTATGCTTGATGTTGATCGATAAATACCCATTTCAATTTACTTATTTCATCAAAATTATGTTTCATTGTTTTGAATATTATGATAAAATCTTTGAATCCAAGTTTAGAATCTTTGTTAACATGTTTTCATCCATATCTAACCTTTAGAGCTTCAACTCATAGCTGAACATAGTACAAAGTCACACCACTTGATTGACAAGATTTCTTTAGTTCATTTGGCCTTTCCCCATAATTTCCATTTCTCTTAATTAAATTTCAAAAATAAAAATATATATTAACTCAAATTGCTTCTTTTTAATTTTTTTTTTTAAAAAAACCTTCCCGCCCTTTTTCTCGTAGTGATCTTAATTAGATTTAACTTTTTGATCGAGAATATATGTCTTAATTAATTAAATTATTATTCAACTAACATCAATATTTGTAATTTTGTATATAAAATAAATGTGTTAAAAATATTTATTTATGCAATGCATAAAAGTTTTGGAAAAAAAATATTTAAAAAAATTGAAAAATAAATTAAAAGTATATAAAAAGAAATTTGAAAATAGTTAAAATATAGCATTTGATTCCATGGGGAGATTTTTGTAAATATATGATTTCTCATATACAATTTGGCCCTAAACAGTTTCTCAATCTCTAAGAGCTAAACAAAAACCGCCACGTGGCCATCATATTCACAACCCTCCAAAAAAAAAAAAAAAAAAA